>NW_026648441.1:60000-72431 GCF_030028045.1 Hippopotamus amphibius kiboko | reverse complement strand
CCTTGAGCTTCCTACGGTTCTGACCATACCCGTTCTCAGGGAGGTGGCTGTGGAGCCCAGGATAGGCCACGCCAAAATGCACCTCCGTGGCACAGTGATCATTTGGCGTGACGGTGACCTCAAGCAGGCGGCCAACACAAGAGGGACCCTCGGGCTCTTCTTTGTGTCTCCCTGAAAGCGAGACATCCATCTCTCTCGCGGGTGAAAGGCGCACTCCCTGCATCTGCACCTGGAGTTAGGAGGACGCTCCGATCCCCAAAGTAGGGAATTCATTGGGGCCGAGAAGCCTAGGGAGACAGACACTGTGACTTCTTTCAGGGACCCCCCCCAAGCCCAAACTCTGTTTAGATTCTTCCTTCCCTCAGGGCGCACCCGAAAGCTAAGTCTCTCGGTCTGATCCCTGTCTCACACATGTACTGTCCCTTGGTCTACACAGTCGAAAAGCTGCCCGCCTCAGCCACTTCTCACGGCTAGAAGGTAAAACAACAACAACAACAACAAACGAACACGTGTTCCCGCTCCCGCTTCCTCTATCCGCCTTGAGTCCATGTTAGGATGAGTCCAGCCACGAGGACTCAAGAGGGGCAGAGGGGGAGATTTCCCCCTCCCCCAAACAGGAAGGGGTCTGGAACTCTCTTCCCAGTGGCCACCCAGCTCAACTCTGGGTGCCTGAACCCTAGTTTGCCTCCTTTCGAGTTTTAAATGCTCTTCCCTGGGTTAGAATCACAAGGAGAGATGCTCACGCATGTATGTCTTCCAAGTTTTACGTGACATGGGGCAGCCCTCCTAAGAAAGCAAAGAAAGACTCAGAGAAGTGGCAACACCTACAATCTCTTCGGTTCTGCTGAGGAGAGGGAGGAAATCTGGGAAAGTAACTATACTATGGCCCGGGCTGGCGGGCGCCGGGGTGGGGGGGGTGTTAAGGGAGCTAAAGGAGGATGAGATTTCTTAGAAACTCATTCTTAGGCACAGAAACATTGGATGGATGCGGGACCCCACCTCTTCTTTTCCCTTGTGTTGGGAAGATCATTTGGCTCCTGCCAGCTGGGGTTTCATGCCCCCACGAATCATCAGGCGAGTGCTCCGGAGAAAAGAGCGAGAGCACAGGTCAGGAGAACATGGAGAAGATGGCTGCCGGATGCCCGGGGCCACACGGATGTCTTCGGGGGCACAGGCACGTCCACGATCTGTGGACCATGTCTACGGCAGATTGGGTGTGTAGGTCATTTTGAACAGGCTCCCATCCACCTGCCCTCATTGGGGTCCTGTCTCCAGCTCCCCTGAGCGGTGCCGTCACGGCCAGGTGAAGACAGGGCTCCTCCAGGGGCGGGCCCGTGCCAGAGAAAGGGAGACGGCAGTGAAGTCCTCGAGCTTCGGGTACTTCTACCAGAGTGACTCTCCTTCATCAAGTCCCTGGCAGGTGGAGGGACACGTCTTTCTGACACGGTGGGGCCAGGGGAGGCTTAGAAAAAGGCTTCTGACAACCGCACCATCAAGTATGAGCTCTCCGTTTCCTTGACGGAAGAGTCCCCCACTCTCCCAAGTGGTAGAGCTAGGAACGGGCCCCTCGGGTCCCATCTTACACGTGAGAATGACATGCTGACTTTACCCCTCTTCAAGGCGGAGTTTGTAAAAGGTCAGCCCTGGAGGAAGGACCCAGCTTGTCAGTCCTCTCATGCTATCATCCAAGCCGAGGAGAGCCGTGCCAGGCCTCCACGGAAGGAATACGGCGGTCGGCTGCCTTTGGAGAAGATGGCTCTGTGAGCAGCAGCGTGGAAACCAACCGAGAAGCAGGGGCCACTCTAGAGGCCAGCAGGGTCCTTAGGGGCCCAGCCAGGCCAGGCCAGGCCAGGATGGAGAGAGGGGATGGAGCCGGACCTTTGAGGCCCTAGCCTCCACAGCACCTGGGATTCTGCTGGGATTCTTGAGAAACTCGCTCCACATTCTAGAAGGGCCTGCGTGTCACAAAGATACGAAGCCATACTTTCCTTAAAGAGCACCTGCCCTCAGGAAGTGGCACTCAGCACGCTCGCTGGTGATGGGCCAGACACACCCATAGACACTCAGGTTCCAGGGAAAAGCTTTGCTCAGCTCTTTCTCCCCTTGCGTCCTCAAAACACAAAGCCATCGCTTCCGGATACCAGGGAAGCTCTCAGGTAGGTTTGTGCTGGGGCGGGCGCCAACTAGAACTGTGAAGAGGGGAGATCGGAGCCGCAGAAGCTCTGGGGCCCCGAGGAAAGACGCCGCCGCCGATCCACCTCTCGCACCTTCCTCTCAGCGGGAGGGCCAGGGACTCTCCCCCCGCACAGGATCCTGGCCACACACGAGGGAGGGCCCACACCCACTGTCCTGCTCCTCTTTGCCTGGGGTGGGTTCAGAGACACTGGACTCGGCTCATCCCTCTCCACAGCGGCGCGTCCCTCTCCACAGCCGTGCACGGCAGGCAGCAGAGCAGAAGAACAAGAGCTGGCATCGTCCACCGTTCCCAGAGCTGCTCCATTCCCGTCCACGCGCATCCGGATGGGGCGCACAGACAGGGCGCCCGTCCTGAGGTCACCGTGTCGCTCCAGGTGCGGACTCCCGAGATGGTGACATCTCGGTCGAGGAGACCGTCCCCTGTGAGACCACAGGCTTGGCAGTATTGCCGAGAGCATGCTTCGTGGGCCATCTGCAATTCCATGTCACCGGAAACATACCGTGTCAAACTTGTGCTCGGCCTCCAAGTCAAAGGGCTGCCTGAGGACTTTGACCGACAATTCCAGTTGCTCCTGGCCTAAGAGACACAACTTCTCCCAAGAAAACAAACCGTAACACAATGTAAAGTCTGACCTACCTCCAGACGCGTGTTTGACGTGGCACGGCCATGTCCGGAGGCTCATGTGACTTCCATGCGGGGGCAGCCTGGGAACCGCCTTTCTGAGTCTCCCCCTCCCCGTGCGACCCCAGGGTAGGGCTGGTGCGAAGAGAACGCTGGATGGGATGTAGGCATTGGAAGTGAAGCCACAGCCAAGGCTCTCTGCAGGCTGTCGCCATCCCACACGGTGACAGGTGGGCACAGAGGTGCAGGGTGGAAGGCTGTCCATCCACACATACACACACACACACACACACACCCACCCACCCCCGCCGCCCTGCGTCTGGCTAGTGTTCCCAGCTGGTGCCCCCTGGACGACAGTGGCCCAGGCCACTCCTGGCTGCCTGGCCGCAGATCCACCGAGGGACAGCTGTGCCTTCCCCCGAGTCTCTCCATGTCTCCCCTGTGGCCCCGCACATCGGTGGCTACCTTTCCCTGTGGGCGCTGACAGCTCCATCGGCACTGCCACCTCCGCCACTGCCACCGGGCACTCAGAGGACTGAGAGCCACAGCCTTCCCTCCCCTCCCCTCCTCCGCAGCCCAGCCCAGCCCTGCCCTGCCCAGCTGCTCCCAGGCCTCTGGAAGGTCCAGTTCCTAGAACGAGGTCTTCATTCCTGTGACTCCCACGGTGTCTCTGCTTCCATGACACAGACCGGCTATGTTGTCCCGACAGTAGGACACACACAGAAACCCTGTGTGAAAATCATGAGGCTGACAGCATCATTCGTCATCTGAGACAGAAAATCAATACAGATATCATATTAAATACACATAATTATACGTAGGGGTGTGTGTGTGTGTGTGTGTGTGTGTGTGTGTGTGTGTGTGTGTCTGTCTGTCTGTCTGTCTGTCTGTCTGTATCTCACTGCAGTATTCACACAAGCATTGCCAGCCAAGCAGAACCTCAGGTCTCTGTGATAATTGTCCCTGGGGATGTTCTGCCGACTGTCACGCAGAGACCGTCGTTGTACGGAGACACAGGTAAAGACGTGTGTTTGTCAAGACAGGAGAACACAGAAAACACATCCTGTTTCACAGGGATGAACTAGTGTCATGATGCCAACCTGGGGACACGGGCGCCCGTTCATGCTCCTGGCCAGGCCCTGCAAGCATTAGGGGACCATCGCTTCTGTCCTTGTATGGGCCGCTCACTGCACCGAGTTCTTAGTCACCTCACGTAGCCCTCACCGCAAATCCACACCTTGAACGTGGTCCTCCTTCCTCATCGCCACCGCCACCACGTTCCTCCTGGTCTCTTTAAACGCGCACGCGTCCCTGGTGGGTGGGGTAAGGAGCCAGCTCCCCCCACCCCACCCCACTCCGGTGCCTGCCTGCCTGCCTGCCTGCCTGCCTGCCTGCCTGCCTGCGTGCGTGCGTAGAGTAGAAGCAGGGAATGTTCTGTCGTTCCCCCTTCCCAACCCGCGAACGAAGGAAACCTTCGTGTATCTTTCTATACTTTATGTGCTGTCGCCTACATGTGTTCCCCCATTTTTCTTTATCCACAAGAGCTCCCTGCAGTCCCCACTCTCTGTATGAACGGCATTCACACACGTCCAAAGTGAATTTATTTCAGCTTCTATCGGGTGGCATATCCAGATAGATCCTTTAGGTCAGGAAGCACAGAAACACAGCCAAGTCGAGTGAGTGCTGAACCAGAGTCATTTAGGAATCCTATGAGGTGACCAGTGTGGAAGGAGCATGTGTTCCAAGGCACTTCTTTTGATGTCTTAGGTTTACCTAGCCAGCAATGCAGATCCCATGAAAGTGGGCAGAGATCTTTTCTCCATAGGCTCTCCTGTTACGGAACGCAAGTGTGTTCCCGTGCCCACGGACGACACACAGTGAGGCCAAACAAGGGGACACGTCAGAGTTTGGGGCAGGGGAAGGTTTCTAGCATGGCCGAGCAAGGGGAGGGTGGGAATCTTTCTTTTCCAGAAAAGTTAGAACTTCTCTCAAGTTGCATGGGCCCAGAAAATGCTTTCTCCTCTTCGATCATCAGTCAAGGAAAGGTAGCACCTGGTTTTTCACGAGGAGATTTTCTTCCTAATTCCAGTTATCTTATAAAATAAAGAAGAAAAATTATGTTAATGTTTCACATAAGCGTCCAGGACTATTTCACTTCCATGATTTGAAGAAATGTTATTTTCTCTCCAACTGACACTGTCCTTGAAGGACCAAGCTAAACTTCTAAGGAGCCAAATTCCAAATAATTTTGAGACTAGGAAATACAAAGTGTAGTGTCATAGATTGATTGATGGATCCATTGATTTCATCAGACAGCAGTCATCACTTCTAAGATTATTCGAACACCACTAACGTTTGGGTAACAAAGTTGAGATGTCTGCGCTCGAGCACGTGCGCGCGCGCGCGCGCGTGTGTGTGTGTGTGTGTGTGTGTGTGTGTGTGTGTGTGTGTGTGTGTGTGACTCATAAGGGGATGTTTTCCATAGCTGTGCACTATGGCACTGCAGGATCTCTGGTTGCTGAGTACCCAGAGGTGGAAGCCCCGATACAGAGCTTGGACTGTGAAGTTATGCATGGGTTCTCAATGGTGTGTGTGGGGTCGGCCCCCCTAATCCCCCATGTTGGTTGTTCAACGGTCAACTCTAATATATAGATCAGAGAGGATATCATCCATGTGCTTCATATGAATAACTTTCCCAAATAATCTTTATCTTTTTCAAAGGAAGACATCCTGTAATCCATTTCATAAGATGCTATTGGGAACCTACTCCCCCAGCATGTGAATTATCCCTACAGAGCACAAGATCCCTGAGAAGGAGGAGCCCTGGACGCTGAGACACCAGGAAAGTAGGCTTTTAGATGATATTTTCTGCTTCTCATGAGATGACGGTGTCTACTGATCCTATTCAAGTGTGTAAAATGAGAGCCCCCTGGCAAGGATCAGCAGAAGGTCTTTGCTGCTGGGCCCTGGGCTCTTCCTTTCAGTGGGGAGGCCAAGAGCCTCAAGAAGGAAGGAAGGAAGGAAGGAAGGAAGGAAGGAAGGAAGGAAGGAAGGTAGGTGGGAGGGAGGGAGGGAGGGAGGGAGGGAGGGGAGGGTTTGCCCGGTGCCATCAGGCCCGTGTGTCACCCTAAAGAGAAGGGCAGCCATCGCCACTGCTGGAATCATGTCCCCATTTCCTGGGCAGGACATTCAAGAAGGCCTCCTCCTGTGTGTTTCGTGCATCACCTCGACGGTGCCCCCAGGAATAGTCACCGGAGGGAACTGTGCAGCTGAGCCAACCTGCCTGGGAACACGGCCTCCTTCCTTTAAGAAGTGGAAAACTCGCCCAGTGCTCTCTCTGTTGTTGTTTTTCCGGTCCTTATCCTTGTCCTTGTCGTCGTCATCGTTACTGTTGTTAACAAGTGAATGAGAGTGAGTCAGAAAGAGAAAAACAAATATTGTATATTCACACATATATGTGGACTGCAGAAAAATGGTACACATCAACTGGTGTGCAAGGCAGAAAGAGAGACACAGATGTAGAGCACAAACATATGGACACCAAGTGGGGAAAGCGGGGAGGGTTGGGGGGGAATGAATTGGAAGATTGGGGTACCAAATTGTACACTCTAAATATATACAGTTTATTGTAAAACATGAAAAGAAAAAAAGTTAAGAAAAAGTGAATGATGCCTCCGTCTAGAGGAATACTTGGCAGTTATTATGTTCAGGACCATTTCTTTTTCTGCCATTGATGGAAAACTCCTTGGATCCCGTTAGCATTTATGGATTCAAGGAGTGCAGTTCTTCATAGGTTCTGTCACGTCGTTAGGAGGGGAATCCTCATCAAGTTGCTTCAACCAGGACTATGTGTCCTTCAGATGCGGAGATGGAAATGAATGGTGCTCTGCGGGGCGGTGGGGGGGCGGGGGCGCGATGATAGGCACCCAGGACTCCTTCCCCCAGGCCTCCTTTTGTTCCCTCACTGCTTCCTGGAGAAGGGACACCCCCCCCCCCACGCACACACCGTCTAGGTGTGCTATTTGCTGTCCATAATTTCCCGTGCCCTTTGGGCATGGCTGATAGAGACGGACATGAAGCAGCAGGACGGCAAGCTGGCACCTGGGCCTAGGGAAGTTTCACAAGTGAAATATCAGAACTGGAGCTGGGACAGACATGCCTCCCCTTCCCGGGGCCGGGGGGGGGGGGGGGTGCGGAAGCTGGGCTGGGGGAGCTGGAGACGAGGGGCACAGAGAGAGGCAGGGAAGGGAGGCCCCACGTGGGCCTGGGAGAGACGGGGATGGGGAGGGCGGGGCGGTGGGGGGCAGGGGGCCACTGCTGACCGGCCTGGGTTCGGGTTCCCTGTCCCCCGTCCTGCTGAGAACGTGCCTTTGCTTCCTGCCCTCAGGTGTGCGAGAGGAGCACGTTTCTTTTCAATAAAGACCAATACATCATGTCACACTATGTTTGGTTTTGCTTGTTCATGTTCCAGACGAGGCCAACGAACTCTCCCAGGGGAGGTGTGGGTACAAAGGATCTGACAGGATGGGAGGGTGCGGGTCTGCGCATGGGCCAAGAAATCCAGAAAATCTGTCGTAGCTGAGACTCAGGCCTTTTTCAGAAATAGGCCAAGAGAGTTCAGCTTTGACCATTCCCTGCCAAGCAGTCATCACAGGTGCTTCCTGGAAGGGATTGAGTTGCAGAAACCAGCGTGGCCCGCAGCCCTCAGGCCTCAGCCCGGCAGGCAGGCAGGCAGGCAGCGGCTATTGTCTGTTGGTCCCGCCCCCGCCCCCGCCCCCGCCCCCGCCCCCGCCCGCTTCTCCACCGCTCGCTCCTTCCCAAGTCGCCAGGGCTGATAGTTGCCGGGAGAGGGGGAGGGGAAGTCCGGACGCTTCATTCCGCAGGGCCTTGTTCAATCGCTTCATTCAAATGCAGAATGCTCTCCGGTCAGATCGGGAGCCTTTGACTTTGCCTCGAGCTCCCCTTTATCGAACGGCTTTTTTTTTTCCTTCCCCAATTTCCCCACCCTTAGGCTGCCCCCTCCAAACTGCAGGGAGGGAGGGAGGGAGGGAGGGAGGGAGGGAGGGATGGGTGAAGGTTGTGTGAGAACTTCTCCTTGTCTCAGGCAAATAGGAGTCCCCTCTTTTTCCTAACCCAGGAAACCCCACTAAACCATTTGAGAATCACGGACATGCGTGGAAGCAAACGTCTTAACTTGAGATCGTGCTCTGCTGTGGGAGGACAGAAAGGAGGGCCAGAATGTCCGGTCTTGTGCTGTCCAGTTCTTAAGCGACTTGAATTCAAGGAGACACATTTTGGGGCGGCCTACTCTGAACATATTGAAAGCTGACCTGGTGACTGTGTGTGTGTGTGTGTGTGTGTGTGTGTGTGTGTGTGTGTGTGTGTGTGTGTGTGTGAGGGAGAGGGAGATGGAGGGAGGGAGGGAGGCGGGGAGGGAGGGAAAGGGAGAAAATAGGTTAGTAGAGGCCTCCATTTCATGGAAACTGTTTCTGAGTTCTGAGAACAGGTCGGTTCTGTGAAACAGTTATCATATCTCCTCTCAGGAGGCAGTGATGTTGATGGGCTCCCAAAAACTAGGCCTGTGGTGCAAGCAATCAGGTTATTTCCTAAGAGGCACTTGTATGGAAACCAAAGGAAGACAAAGGTCCATCACTGGAGCCGATTATAAACCAGTGGGGGGGGGGGGGGAGCGTGTGGGGGGCGGTGTCAGTGAAGAAGATTTGTAGATGTTAGGGTGGAAGCAACTTTAGCAGTTTGAAATGGCTGTGATGATGTCGGGTGTTTGGTTCGACTTTCAGAGTGGCTCTCACAGAAACAGGCACCAGGATGGTTTCCACAGGAGCTGTGGTGGCCATGTCTCTAAAGTTTTCACCAAGTCCTCCAGCTTCGGTCTGTAGGGCTTCAGGCAAAGGGCCGTTTTCGTTGTCAGTGATGCCAAGTCAAAAGGGTGGGCGAAAGTGGGAAACATTCATGGAGAGAGTTGTAGCCAGATATTGGGGGCAACTTGAAAGACTTCAGGATCCAGTCCGGTTTTCAGGTGAAAAGCAACACCCTAAGGAAAATGAATAGCACCAGAATCTCATATCCACAAGTGTGTATTCCCGTTTTATGGAAACGTAACGTGGGCCTCTAAGGAACGCGTGCAAGTGACTCTCTTGCCAAAGAAATAAGGAGCCTCACGGAGAGTTTCTGAATTCTGGACGGAGCAGGTAGGGAGAAAAAGAGAAGTGATTCCATTTTGCTGACAAGGGTACAAGTCACCAAATGGATGTCCAACTTTTAAAATAAATTGGGTTTTGTTTGTTTTCATTTTCCCTTGTAGCTGGAAAAGAAAAGATTTCACAATCCGTCCTGTTCTCTCTCTCTCTCTCTCACTCAGGTTAGGAGATTCTTTTCTGTTTGAAATAATGGAAGCATTTATAATGTCGTGCAGTTTCAGGTGTACAGCACAGTGATTTAGATAGAAAGATAGGTAGATAGATAGATAGATATAGATTCTGTTTCAGATTTTTTTTCTCTTACAGGTTATTACAAAGTATTGAGTATAGTTTCCTGTGCCAAGTCGTAAGAGCTTGTTGATTATCCACTTTACGTATAGGAATGTGTATATGTTCATCCCAAGCTCCTAAGGTATCCGCACCCTGCCCCCCCCCCGCCCCCAGCGGCTTCCCCAATCAGTCCTATTGTAGACAAGTAGTCATACACACACTATCATCCTAGTCCTCAGTTCATTCAGCCCCACGTAGGTCACTCGTTCTTCTCGGAGTCCAGTTTTCCCATCGGCCCTGTCAATCTTGCCTGATGATTGAGCGTGACTGGAAAAGTGATGGTCCCAAGAAGTTTGCAAGAGCTTTTGTGAAGGCTCATAGGACTTGCCCAGCGAAGTGGGTGCCTTGATCACTGCAGGCTGTGGAAGGTATACCCAAAGTGGCAAACACAATTTTTTTTTTAACCGTCTCTATGCCATGGTGAGGACAGAAGGCTTGCAGCAAGGGAAGGCTTCAACCCACATGGAAACCATACTCACCGTCACAGGAACGTTTGGATGACCCTTACTACGTGCCAGTGGAGTGAAGTCCAGTGGCCGGGGCTCAGGGGTTCCTGAGAGAGGAGGTCTGACGCCTCTGGGGACAAAGAGAATTGTTTTCCCCCAGGGTGACAAGCATGACAGGTCAGCCATTGCAGGTAACCTGTAGAAATCTTCCCACCAGCATCTATTTACAATTGGAGCCATTCGAAATGCACCAAGGTGGGTGGCGGAATGCGGGGGGCGGCGGGGACCTGGGGGGGGGGGTGAGGTTCCCCAGGAAGCCTGAGACATGGAGACCCAGTGGCCGGCCGGGCTGCTGCCCCTCTCTGGGGTCTGCTGTCCCTCTCTGGGGTCTGCTGTAGCCCCGACCCTCTGTTGAATGGACAGAATGGAATTGATCCACGTGTGGCCCCCCCCCACCCCCCATCATCTTTCAAGAGGCTGTTGTTGCCGCCTCGGCATGAAACTCGGGTGGAATATCTCCTTGATACTGGGCTCAGTCCCTGTCGTGTGAGCCTCCATTTGGACGACCGAAAACCCTGTATGCCAGGGCAGAGAAGAAGGATCCCATCATTTCCAGAGCAGTTGGAACACACCCGTGTATAGACACAAGCCAAAGAAGGCTTCACGTTCCTTCCTCTTCGACAATGCTTCCCATGTCAGGAAACCTCTCCAGGAAGCCTACTCCGTTTCATGGCTCTGCTTTCGAAGGAGAGAGAACACATTCTTGAGCTAGGCCCTCTCCTCTTGGATCCTCTCTCAACATGCATTCTAAGTGCAAAAGACTTCATGTGTCATTCGGTTTGGGGGCAAATGTGTCCAAAATACCCCAACGAGTGTAAAACAGTTAGATAGGTCACTGGGGAACAGTGCCTCCTTAGCCACGTCACCCACATCCCAGGGAAAGACTTGCTAGGCAAAGAGAGACGCCTCTTTCCTTGTGAGCCAACCCTGGCTCTTTGAATATCAAGAGGACTAAGTCCACGTGAGTCCCCCAAGACCTGATAAAGGTAACCTAGAAAAGAAGTGATGATTTTTAGAAGACATAAGCCTGCCTGCCTGCCTGCCTGCCTGCCTTCCTTCCTTCCTTCCTTCCTTCCTTCCTTCCTTCCGGAAAAAGGAAGGAAAGCTTTCTCTCTCATGACGGAGAGAGCAGAGCAATAGAAGAAACACCCAAGCCCGAGCCCAAAGTTGGCCTTTTTCACCGAGAGACAGAAAACTGAATTCTAGTTTTGCACTGGTTTCCTGTTGATACGAACACTCATGTGTGTCCTTGAATCCATCCTCATCTTAAGCAGTCCTGACCACGGTTCCCATTCCTTTCCGAAGATTCTTCTCCTCAGAAACCTTTTCCAATCGCCTGTGCCCAGTTTTAGCTTTTCCCTTGTGTCCTTTGTTTCCCATTTCGAAATGACTAGCTTTAGGACCGAAATGTCTTTTTTTCCCTCCCCCAAACCTTATCTGCATACCTTCTACCTTGCCTCCCCCCTCCCCACACTCCCCAAAGAGGTCCTCTTCCTACAATGAGGATGGCGACCTCGGGTAGCTTGGACCACACACGTTCCTTCTTTAGGATGCCTCATCCTTGGACATTTGTCACCGCCCCCCCCCGCCCCCCACCCCACCCCACCCCACCCCACCCCACCCCACCCCACCCCAATCCAATCCAATGAAAGTAAGGAAGCCAACCACAGTGACCCGTGTGAACATGGACTGCCTTGTAGAAGTCCAGGCTCCTGCCTAGTTTGTGGTTTCCCTAAAGCGCAAGATCTGTGTAGGCATGGAAGCACGCATATGCTCCAACTCTCCGGAGCAGGGAGACCCTTAGGCTTGTGGAGCTAGGGACGTTTCAGCATTTTCCCTTCTTTGGAGATGATGTAGACAGGCTGCTGAATGTCCATTCTTTCATGGCACTCAGTCCACCCCTAAACCTAGAGATGTTGGAAAGTCTTGAAGTCGGCCTATGGAAAAGAGTTCTTGTGGAAGACGTTCCCTTACACATTCTCCTCATCTCGTCCACACTTCTGTCCTCTGTGTGTTATGAGCGGTCCCACTTGGATGATTCGTGATTTCTTAAGACAGGAAAGCAGTCAGTCCTCATCTCTACACCTCCCGGCCGCCCCCTCCACCACCCTGTTCCCGTGAGAGATTTTCTTCCTGCTTTCAGACGGGAGAAGGAAAGGAGGGTCCGTGTTCCCCTCCTGTTGTCACCTCGCATGGCAAAATCTCCCTATGCCACGGAGGCCCATTTGGGGGCGGTGTCCTGCGGGCCCGAAGACCTTCCGAGTCAACCTCAAGGAGGATGAGGATGTTCTCTCTTGCCACCGAACCGGTGAACCCGATGGCCTTCTAAGCAATGATGTCTCATCAGCCCACCCCACCCGTTTCACACAGAACGGAACAGCCTCTCCTGGATGACTCGGAGCAGGGGAGTTCCTGGGTCTGTCAGAGAGGGCCCTCTGCTGGCGGTGGGTGAAAAAGCACTGCACAGGACAGGAGGTGTTCGTGGTGTCCTTGGGAAGGAAAGGCGGGGGGGCATTTTATTCTTGGAAAGCTTATGCTGGCCCAGGATGTACACTATGA
>NW_026648441.1:25000-45000 GCF_030028045.1 Hippopotamus amphibius kiboko | reverse complement strand
CCAAAGAGGCACAGCGAGAGCGTCTGCTGCGTCCGAGGACCCCGGTCCCCGCCCACGCTGGGAGGCGGGGGCGGGAGACCGCGGGTTCGGGGCCGGAGGCCGCACCCCTGCCTTCCGCACACCCCGGCAGGCGGGGCGGAAGAGAGGCGAGGAGCCCGCGGACAGAACGAGAAGAGCGGTCCCGTCCCCCAGGAACGTCCGTCCCTCGTCTGGCACGGCTTAGGCCCAGCCCAGCGGAGCGTGGCACCACCACATCAATCGGTTGACCCACCCAGCCTAAAGCCACGGCGGGGGAGGCCCGCAGGGGAGGCACGGCGAAGACCCGTCACACGGAGGCCCGCTTCCGCCTCGCCGGCGCCCCTTCGTCTCGGGCAAAGAGCAGCCAGCCACCCCAGAACGAGAACGCCTGACACGGGGCACAGAGCCTGTGGGGTGGGGTCGTGCCGGCCACTCACCACCGGGTGCCTGCAGCGGGGGCAGCGCACAGGGTCGAGCACCCGACGCCACCTGGCCCCGCCGCCCTCGGGCTCAGCCAGAGGCCGGAGGCGGCACCGCGGGTCGGGGCAGCCGGACGCGCACGCAAGAGCCGGCGCGCAGGCCCAAGCGGGCAGCTCAAGCGGCAAGGACCGAGCCGGGCGTCAGACAGCCGCCCCCAGCCCGGAGTCCTGCCCGCGTCCGGAGCCCCAGCGTCTATCGGCGACAGACGCAGAAGAACACCGTGTCAGCACCTATCTGGTGGCAAAAAGGCCCCATTTCCGGCGGAAGAAATCATCGCGCCCGACAGCGGGGCCCACCCACGAGGTTCACGGGGGCCCCCGGAACCTCGGTCCGGCCACCTGCCCCCAACACTTCCCCATCCACACTTGCCCCGGAGCGCCCGGGGCCACCTGGTCGACCCGGGGATGGAGGGGTGGCAGAGTGGGCCGGGGACACGGGGGAGAGGGAGCGGGCTGGGGACGCCCTCCCCGGTCCCCCCACGCGGGCAGGCACCGGTCCATCCGAGTCTCCGGGCCAGGACTTGGTTCCAAGAAAGAAACACAGCACCCCTCCGAGCCGCCTCCGATGAGCGGGCCCCATGAGGGACCACGCCCGGGCCCGGGAGCCCCTCCCCGGGCCACCCAGTATGGCTCGCGCCAGTCCCCACCTCCCGGCCCGGACTCGGGGTGGAGAGCGGAGGGGGGAGACAAAGTCGCGTCCGACGACCGGGACCCACGCGGGCACGCTGACAGGCCGGGTGCACCCTCGCCGGCCACCTGCGCGAGCAGGGGCCGGTCCGTCCACGTCTCCGGACCCATCGGGACTTGAACCCATTTCTCCAGGGAGACGCCCGGAGCCCACGGGGCAACGCACCCAGGCCCGGGCCAGCCTCTCCGGGTCACCGCTGGCGGCCCAGGCCGGTCCTCACCTCTGGAGTCCGGCTCGGAAAACCATCGGCCCGAAAGCATCTGACGACCGGGACGCACGCGCGTCCACCACCGAGCCCGTGGCGGCCTCCACCGGCCTCAACGCTCGGCCCGAGCCGGTCCCCACCTCCGGAGCGGGACGCGGGGGGCACCGGGAAAGGGAGGTGGGGGGGGTCGGGGAACGAACGCTCCCAAGGGCGGCCCAGGAGAAGGCCGGGCCACCAAGTCCCAGGCGCTCCGGGCGCGGCAGACCCTCTCCTCTCCCACCGCGGCGGCACGACCCGACATGGGTTCCCGCGGCCGGAGGGGCACGGGCGCATGCTGGTCGACCCGGCCAGGCGGCCCCTCAGCCCCGGCTCGGGAGCGCGGCGGCAGTCACAGCCCCATAGATCTGCAGGCCCAATCTCAGGCGACAGCAGGAGGCGCCTACGCCTCGGCGCCACCGGGGCTGCCAGCACCAGCGTCGCCCGCCTCCCGGAACTCTGCTTCGGGCCCGGCGGCTGAGTCACAGCCCTCGACAAGGTCGCCGGAGCTCCGGAGGGAAGGGACAATATAAAAGCGGCCGCCAGGTGGCGCCCGACAACCGGCTCGAACGTCCCCGGGCCGGATCCCGGTCGCCGGCCGGCCACCGAGGACGCCGGAGCGCCGGGCCGCCCAAACGCCCGAGCTCCTCCCGGAGCGGGGCGGGCGTCCCGCGCGGCCCCGAGGGGTCCGCCTCGGAGCTAGCTCCCGGCCCGACACGACACGACACGACACGACACGGCGCGTCCCGATCCCCGGCAGCACACGGGGGCGGGGGTAGCTGGCAAGATGCCGCCGGGAGGCTGCCTGGAAGGGGACGCGATTCCAGGCCATGGGGGGGGGGGGGGCGCGGGGAATTCCACGGAGACGCCCACAGTGCCACAAGCGAGATCCCCAGCTCCCCGGAGGGTGAGAGGGAGGGAGGGAGGGAGGGAAGGCGGGGACCAGCGAAACGAAACCAGGCAAGCGCTCAGAGAACGACGCAGGAACTCATCCCTTCTGGCACGGGGAAGGGCTTTGGAAAGCTGATACGCAGAGCCCGGAAGCTAGAAACGAAAGTAAACATACACTCTGGCCCCACACAAATGGAAACAAACATCTATTTCCGCACAGACCGCGACAAAGTCCAAAGAGAACACATGGGTGCGTGGGTGGGGAACATGCCCTTGAGGTCAGAACGTGGATTTCAAAATGGACTGACCACAGTCACCGGCGGGCGGGGGCAGGGGGGCGGGGAGCAGCGAGTCAACAGCCATCCACTAAAGAAACCGCGTTCCAGGACATCTACACAATGCAACGTGGTGAGTGTGCGTGCGTGCGTGCGTGCGTGCGTGCGTGTGTGTGTGCGCGCGCGCGCGCGCGCGTGCGTGTGAGAGAGAGATTTACAGTAAAGGTTCACAGTGACCTGTCGTCCCACCAAAATCAAACCAAGCCAAACTACCAAAAAGTCAAAGTCAAGCTCTGGGACTGCTGTGGCCCTTCAAGGAGTACGTAAAGGCACACACACATGTACGTGTATGCACACGTGTACACGTACAGACACACACACGTGTACACGTACACACACACACGCATCTGAAAACCTCAAGCATGTCCCATAAGAGGTTCCTGTCCAAAACAGGGCAAGGCCTCATGCAACGCAGCCCCCCCAGAACAAGCAACCCGATGGGGAAAGTGGGCAGGAGGCCTGAACAGAGCAGACCAAGACCAGGCATTTTCATCCACAAGGAAACAAAGCCAGAAAAAACCAACAGAAAACAACGCCCACAAAGGAAACAAAGCAACAAGGACGACGACCCCCACCACTCCAACAGCAACCGCAACACAGTTTTCCACTGTCAACAAAGCAACCAACAGTACCTTTCTTGGGGGGTGGGGGCGGGGACAAAACCAAAAGCCAAAGGAAACCTTTCCCTGAAATACAAGAAACAACTGGGGCTGCCTAGCTGGCGCACTACTTAAGAATCCGCCCGCCACTGCAGGGGACACGGGTTCGATCCCTGCTCCAGGAAGGTCCCACATGCCGCGGAGCAACGAAGCCCGTGAGGCACAACGACTGAGCCCATGTGCCGCAACTCCTGAAGCCCCCGTGCCTGGAGCCCGTGCTCCGCACCAAGAGAAGCCACTGGCAATGAGGAGCCTGCGCACCACAACGAAGGGGAGCCCCCACTCACCGCAACGGAAAGAAAGCCCGCGCACAGCAAAAAAAGACCCAACGCAGCCCATCAAATACAGAACCATTTTTTTTTTTAAATGGAGGGTATGATAGAAAGCGCTGGCATTTCTCTGCACAAGCATACACGGCCAGGCCCAGGATCTGGAATCGCGACAGCAAGTTCCAAACGGCAGAGGAAAGTGGCTCCTGACGGGACACCTATTTTTCACGCTGAGAGAGACCACCACCATGTCATGCTGGAGGACTCAGAGATATCACCTGGCGCCTGACAGAATGGCTCCCCGACAACAGATGACACTACGGAAAACAGCACAGAAGTCCCTGAAAGCACTGCACCAACAACTACCACGTGACCCAGCAACTCCACTACGTGCCCACCGAGGGGGTGAGGGTGACACATACATACACGTGTATGTGTATCCACACCTATCCCTATGTAGCCATAGTTAGGGACATACCGATAGCGCTCTCTGTGTGCATACGTCTCTACCTAGTCACACACAGGCGCGCGCGCGTTTATGACTCAACCCTACCAGGGAATGAGGTCTTGCCATCCGCGGAAACATGGAGAGACCCAGAGGGTATTGCGCTACACAAGATACCTCAGGTCGCGAGACTATCATGTCTGTGAAGAACGTACACAGCAATACACACACATGAACACAAAGAAGGAACCGCAAACAGGTTCCTCGACACCTAAAAGGAACAAATGGGGGGTGGCCAGAGGAGGGAGGGAGGGGGGAAGAGGGAGACGAGTGCAATAGGTGAGGGAGAGGAAGCGGTGCCCACTTCTAGTTATGAAATAAACAACTCACTCGCAGGATGTCATGTACAGCAGGCGGAATAGAGTCCATCCTACTGTCATGACATCGAATGGTGACAGACAGTAACGAGACTTATCACGGAGATCCCTGGGCCATGTGTAAACATAGCCACTCGCTAGGGTATACACCTGAAAACCAATATACTCTTGTCAGTCTGTTAGACTTCCATTTTAAAAGGGCGGGGGGAGGAGGGAGGGAGGGGGGAGGGGGGCAGAGAAAGGAGCAAGAGGAAGAGGAGGGTGGTGGGGGAGGAGGAGGAGGGGGGGAGGAGGAGGAGGAGGAGGAGGAGGAGGAGGAGGAGGAGGAGGAGGAGGAGGAGGAGGAGGAGGAGGAAAAAGATGGCTTGCCTTGAAGAAATCAACAAAAGGAAAGAGCGAGAGAGACAGAGACAGAGGCAGAGAGAGACGCGAAATCAAGAGTGGACACTCAGGTGACTGCAAGAGTTAAGGGAGATTAAGACAAGAAACAAACTCCCAACAGTAGTTTGGTAAGTCCAAAATCAAGATTTGGATATCATGCTGGCATCAAGCACCAACCCTTCTAAATGGACACAAAGACACACAGGCCTCCCTCACTTGGGGCGGGGGGGTCGTCAGGACCAGGAAATGACCATGCAAGCGGAAGCTGGAAAAGGCAACCTTGTTCATCCACGGCGGAAACATACCATGGTCCCACAGCATTCAAAACATTGTATCAAAACATGTACAAACGGCTCTTCCTCACTCCCAATGAAAACTGCAGAGAACGTCCAAAACAGCCAACGTGTGATTTGCTTAGCAGATTGTCATGGAGAGCCTCGACCAGAAAGCATCGCTTTCGGTTTGTAACATCATAGGAACAGCAGTCTCAACAGCGCTTGCCTTCTTGGCGCAGTATCATTTCTACGCCTGGATACACAGTCCTACTTTGGGGTGGGGGGGTGGGGGTGAGGGAGCCCTGCCAGCAGTTCCTATTTTTCAAAGCAGACCTCTTCCCCCTCCCCCCAACCACCACCACCATTTTTCTTATTTTTTTTCTCTTTCCTCTGGTCTCAGGTTCTGCCCAATCCAGTCCACTGGCCTCCATCCCAGGCCACTGTGGGCTGTGTGTACAGATTTGCAAGATGAAGACAGTTCTCCCCAGAGAACCGGGCAGCCGCCCGGCTGAGATCTAAAAACCGATCTGCTCATGCAGTTCCACTTTTTCTTTTTCTCTTTTAAATGGGCTTCTTTCTGTCAAGGAGAAGATTTCCAAATCAAAAGGAGACCGAAAGATTTCTAGGTTCCACAGCTTCAGGATTCCATGGATCGGGGGTGTCAAAAAGTCTGCGCAGGGCCTTCAGTAAAGGCCGTCTTTCTCAGCGCACACAAGTCAACCCGAGACCAAGGCAACCTGAGGGCAAAACCCCTCGCTTGATTTCATTTCTCCCATTAGGCCCCGAACATCAGAGCGCGTGTGACAGAGAGAGAGAGACAGAGAGAGACAGAGACAGAGACAGAGACAGAGACAGAGACAGAGACAGAGACAGAGACAGAGACAGAGAGACAGAGAGAGAGAGAGAGAGAGAGAGAGAGAGAGAGAGAGAGAGAGAAACCCCACAAAAGAGAAACAAACGAAAACCCCAGCAAAGGTTCCATACATTGTTCGCCAGGATTGGAAGTGATGACGTCGTTGCGGGGGAGGGGGAGAATTATGCGGAGGGCACTTGCAAACCTCGCGGTTGCAGCCAGCAGGTGCTGACAGATACGTTTTTGAAACCGGCTGGCGGCGCCCTTGAGCTTCCTACGGTTCTGACCATACCCGTTCTCAGGGAGGTGGCTGTGGAGCCCAGGATAGGCCACGCCAAAATGCACCTCCGTGGCACAGTGATCATTTGGCGTGACGGTGACCTCAAGCAGGCGGCCAACACAAGAGGGACCCTCGGGCTCTTCTTTGTGTCTCCCTGAAAGCGAGACATCCATCTCTCTCGCGGGTGAAAGGCGCACTCCCTGCATCTGCACCTGGAGTTAGGAGGACGCTCCGATCCCCAAAGTAGGGAATTCATTGGGGCCGAGAAGCCTAGGGAGACAGACACTGTGACTTCTTTCAGGGACCCCCCCCAAGCCCAAACTCTGTTTAGATTCTTCCTTCCCTCAGGGCGCACCCGAAAGCTAAGTCTCTCGGTCTGATCCCTGTCTCACACATGTACTGTCCCTTGGTCTACACAGTCGAAAAGCTGCCCGCCTCAGCCACTTCTCACGGCTAGAAGGTAAAACAACAACAACAACAACAAACGAACACGTGTTCCCGCTCCCGCTTCCTCTATCCGCCTTGAGTCCATGTTAGGATGAGTCCAGCCACGAGGACTCAAGAGGGGCAGAGGGGGAGATTTCCCCCTCCCCCAAACAGGAAGGGGTCTGGAACTCTCTTCCCAGTGGCCACCCAGCTCAACTCTGGGTGCCTGAACCCTAGTTTGCCTCCTTTCGAGTTTTAAATGCTCTTCCCTGGGTTAGAATCACAAGGAGAGATGCTCACGCATGTATGTCTTCCAAGTTTTACGTGACATGGGGCAGCCCTCCTAAGAAAGCAAAGAAAGACTCAGAGAAGTGGCAACACCTACAATCTCTTCGGTTCTGCTGAGGAGAGGGAGGAAATCTGGGAAAGTAACTATACTATGGCCCGGGCTGGCGGGCGCCGGGGTGGGGGGGGTGTTAAGGGAGCTAAAGGAGGATGAGATTTCTTAGAAACTCATTCTTAGGCACAGAAACATTGGATGGATGCGGGACCCCACCTCTTCTTTTCCCTTGTGTTGGGAAGATCATTTGGCTCCTGCCAGCTGGGGTTTCATGCCCCCACGAATCATCAGGCGAGTGCTCCGGAGAAAAGAGCGAGAGCACAGGTCAGGAGAACATGGAGAAGATGGCTGCCGGATGCCCGGGGCCACACGGATGTCTTCGGGGGCACAGGCACGTCCACGATCTGTGGACCATGTCTACGGCAGATTGGGTGTGTAGGTCATTTTGAACAGGCTCCCATCCACCTGCCCTCATTGGGGTCCTGTCTCCAGCTCCCCTGAGCGGTGCCGTCACGGCCAGGTGAAGACAGGGCTCCTCCAGGGGCGGGCCCGTGCCAGAGAAAGGGAGACGGCAGTGAAGTCCTCGAGCTTCGGGTACTTCTACCAGAGTGACTCTCCTTCATCAAGTCCCTGGCAGGTGGAGGGACACGTCTTTCTGACACGGTGGGGCCAGGGGAGGCTTAGAAAAAGGCTTCTGACAACCGCACCATCAAGTATGAGCTCTCCGTTTCCTTGACGGAAGAGTCCCCCACTCTCCCAAGTGGTAGAGCTAGGAACGGGCCCCTCGGGTCCCATCTTACACGTGAGAATGACATGCTGACTTTACCCCTCTTCAAGGCGGAGTTTGTAAAAGGTCAGCCCTGGAGGAAGGACCCAGCTTGTCAGTCCTCTCATGCTATCATCCAAGCCGAGGAGAGCCGTGCCAGGCCTCCACGGAAGGAATACGGCGGTCGGCTGCCTTTGGAGAAGATGGCTCTGTGAGCAGCAGCGTGGAAACCAACCGAGAAGCAGGGGCCACTCTAGAGGCCAGCAGGGTCCTTAGGGGCCCAGCCAGGCCAGGCCAGGCCAGGATGGAGAGAGGGGATGGAGCCGGACCTTTGAGGCCCTAGCCTCCACAGCACCTGGGATTCTGCTGGGATTCTTGAGAAACTCGCTCCACATTCTAGAAGGGCCTGCGTGTCACAAAGATACGAAGCCATACTTTCCTTAAAGAGCACCTGCCCTCAGGAAGTGGCACTCAGCACGCTCGCTGGTGATGGGCCAGACACACCCATAGACACTCAGGTTCCAGGGAAAAGCTTTGCTCAGCTCTTTCTCCCCTTGCGTCCTCAAAACACAAAGCCATCGCTTCCGGATACCAGGGAAGCTCTCAGGTAGGTTTGTGCTGGGGCGGGCGCCAACTAGAACTGTGAAGAGGGGAGATCGGAGCCGCAGAAGCTCTGGGGCCCCGAGGAAAGACGCCGCCGCCGATCCACCTCTCGCACCTTCCTCTCAGCGGGAGGGCCAGGGACTCTCCCCCCGCACAGGATCCTGGCCACACACGAGGGAGGGCCCACACCCACTGTCCTGCTCCTCTTTGCCTGGGGTGGGTTCAGAGACACTGGACTCGGCTCATCCCTCTCCACAGCGGCGCGTCCCTCTCCACAGCCGTGCACGGCAGGCAGCAGAGCAGAAGAACAAGAGCTGGCATCGTCCACCGTTCCCAGAGCTGCTCCATTCCCGTCCACGCGCATCCGGATGGGGCGCACAGACAGGGCGCCCGTCCTGAGGTCACCGTGTCGCTCCAGGTGCGGACTCCCGAGATGGTGACATCTCGGTCGAGGAGACCGTCCCCTGTGAGACCACAGGCTTGGCAGTATTGCCGAGAGCATGCTTCGTGGGCCATCTGCAATTCCATGTCACCGGAAACATACCGTGTCAAACTTGTGCTCGGCCTCCAAGTCAAAGGGCTGCCTGAGGACTTTGACCGACAATTCCAGTTGCTCCTGGCCTAAGAGACACAACTTCTCCCAAGAAAACAAACCGTAACACAATGTAAAGTCTGACCTACCTCCAGACGCGTGTTTGACGTGGCACGGCCATGTCCGGAGGCTCATGTGACTTCCATGCGGGGGCAGCCTGGGAACCGCCTTTCTGAGTCTCCCCCTCCCCGTGCGACCCCAGGGTAGGGCTGGTGCGAAGAGAACGCTGGATGGGATGTAGGCATTGGAAGTGAAGCCACAGCCAAGGCTCTCTGCAGGCTGTCGCCATCCCACACGGTGACAGGTGGGCACAGAGGTGCAGGGTGGAAGGCTGTCCATCCACACATACACACACACACACACACACACCCACCCACCCCCGCCGCCCTGCGTCTGGCTAGTGTTCCCAGCTGGTGCCCCCTGGACGACAGTGGCCCAGGCCACTCCTGGCTGCCTGGCCGCAGATCCACCGAGGGACAGCTGTGCCTTCCCCCGAGTCTCTCCATGTCTCCCCTGTGGCCCCGCACATCGGTGGCTACCTTTCCCTGTGGGCGCTGACAGCTCCATCGGCACTGCCACCTCCGCCACTGCCACCGGGCACTCAGAGGACTGAGAGCCACAGCCTTCCCTCCCCTCCCCTCCTCCGCAGCCCAGCCCAGCCCTGCCCTGCCCAGCTGCTCCCAGGCCTCTGGAAGGTCCAGTTCCTAGAACGAGGTCTTCATTCCTGTGACTCCCACGGTGTCTCTGCTTC
Organism: Hippopotamus amphibius kiboko; assembly: GCF_030028045.1. Taxonomy (NCBI): domain Eukaryota; kingdom Metazoa; phylum Chordata; class Mammalia; order Artiodactyla; family Hippopotamidae; genus Hippopotamus; species Hippopotamus amphibius. Next base: position 35,331 of record NW_026648441.1, on the reverse strand, counting down.
CATGACACAGACCGGCTATGTTGTCCCGACAGTAGGACACACACAGAAACCCTGTGTGAAAATCATGAGGCTGACAGCATCATTCGTCATCTGAGACAGAAAATCAATACAGATATCATATTAAATACACATAATTATACGTAGGGGTGTGTGTGTGTGTGTGTGTGTGTGTGTGTGTGTGTGTGTGTGTCTGTCTGTCTGTCTGTCTGTCTGTCTGTATCTCACTGCAGTATTCACACAAGCATTGCCAGCCAAGCAGAACCTCAGGTCTCTGTGATAATTGTCCCTGGGGATGTTCTGCCGACTGTCACGCAGAGACCGTCGTTGTACGGAGACACAGGTAAAGACGTGTGTTTGTCAAGACAGGAGAACACAGAAAACACATCCTGTTTCACAGGGATGAACTAGTGTCATGATGCCAACCTGGGGACACGGGCGCCCGTTCATGCTCCTGGCCAGGCCCTGCAAGCATTAGGGGACCATCGCTTCTGTCCTTGTATGGGCCGCTCACTGCACCGAGTTCTTAGTCACCTCACGTAGCCCTCACCGCAAATCCACACCTTGAACGTGGTCCTCCTTCCTCATCGCCACCGCCACCACGTTCCTCCTGGTCTCTTTAAACGCGCACGCGTCCCTGGTGGGTGGGGTAAGGAGCCAGCTCCCCCCACCCCACCCCACTCCGGTGCCTGCCTGCCTGCCTGCCTGCCTGCCTGCCTGCCTGCCTGCGTGCGTGCGTAGAGTAGAAGCAGGGAATGTTCTGTCGTTCCCCCTTCCCAACCCGCGAACGAAGGAAACCTTCGTGTATCTTTCTATACTTTATGTGCTGTCGCCTACATGTGTTCCCCCATTTTTCTTTATCCACAAGAGCTCCCTGCAGTCCCCACTCTCTGTATGAACGGCATTCACACACGTCCAAAGTGAATTTATTTCAGCTTCTATCGGGTGGCATATCCAGATAGATCCTTTAGGTCAGGAAGCACAGAAACACAGCCAAGTCGAGTGAGTGCTGAACCAGAGTCATTTAGGAATCCTATGAGGTGACCAGTGTGGAAGGAGCATGTGTTCCAAGGCACTTCTTTTGATGTCTTAGGTTTACCTAGCCAGCAATGCAGATCCCATGAAAGTGGGCAGAGATCTTTTCTCCATAGGCTCTCCTGTTACGGAACGCAAGTGTGTTCCCGTGCCCACGGACGACACACAGTGAGGCCAAACAAGGGGACACGTCAGAGTTTGGGGCAGGGGAAGGTTTCTAGCATGGCCGAGCAAGGGGAGGGTGGGAATCTTTCTTTTCCAGAAAAGTTAGAACTTCTCTCAAGTTGCATGGGCCCAGAAAATGCTTTCTCCTCTTCGATCATCAGTCAAGGAAAGGTAGCACCTGGTTTTTCACGAGGAGATTTTCTTCCTAATTCCAGTTATCTTATAAAATAAAGAAGAAAAATTATGTTAATGTTTCACATAAGCGTCCAGGACTATTTCACTTCCATGATTTGAAGAAATGTTATTTTCTCTCCAACTGACACTGTCCTTGAAGGACCAAGCTAAACTTCTAAGGAGCCAAATTCCAAATAATTTTGAGACTAGGAAATACAAAGTGTAGTGTCATAGATTGATTGATGGATCCATTGATTTCATCAGACAGCAGTCATCACTTCTAAGATTATTCGAACACCACTAACGTTTGGGTAACAAAGTTGAGATGTCTGCGCTCGAGCACGTGCGCGCGCGCGCGCGCGTGTGTGTGTGTGTGTGTGTGTGTGTGTGTGTGTGTGTGTGTGTGTGTGTGACTCATAAGGGGATGTTTTCCATAGCTGTGCACTATGGCACTGCAGGATCTCTGGTTGCTGAGTACCCAGAGGTGGAAGCCCCGATACAGAGCTTGGACTGTGAAGTTATGCATGGGTTCTCAATGGTGTGTGTGGGGTCGGCCCCCCTAATCCCCCATGTTGGTTGTTCAACGGTCAACTCTAATATATAGATCAGAGAGGATATCATCCATGTGCTTCATATGAATAACTTTCCCAAATAATCTTTATCTTTTTCAAAGGAAGACATCCTGTAATCCATTTCATAAGATGCTATTGGGAACCTACTCCCCCAGCATGTGAATTATCCCTACAGAGCACAAGATCCCTGAGAAGGAGGAGCCCTGGACGCTGAGACACCAGGAAAGTAGGCTTTTAGATGATATTTTCTGCTTCTCATGAGATGACGGTGTCTACTGATCCTATTCAAGTGTGTAAAATGAGAGCCCCCTGGCAAGGATCAGCAGAAGGTCTTTGCTGCTGGGCCCTGGGCTCTTCCTTTCAGTGGGGAGGCCAAGAGCCTCAAGAAGGAAGGAAGGAAGGAAGGAAGGAAGGAAGGAAGGAAGGAAGGAAGGTAGGTGGGAGGGAGGGAGGGAGGGAGGGAGGGAGGGGAGGGTTTGCCCGGTGCCATCAGGCCCGTGTGTCACCCTAAAGAGAAGGGCAGCCATCGCCACTGCTGGAATCATGTCCCCATTTCCTGGGCAGGACATTCAAGAAGGCCTCCTCCTGTGTGTTTCGTGCATCACCTCGACGGTGCCCCCAGGAATAGTCACCGGAGGGAACTGTGCAGCTGAGCCAACCTGCCTGGGAACACGGCCTCCTTCCTTTAAGAAGTGGAAAACTCGCCCAGTGCTCTCTCTGTTGTTGTTTTTCCGGTCCTTATCCTTGTCCTTGTCGTCGTCATCGTTACTGTTGTTAACAAGTGAATGAGAGTGAGTCAGAAAGAGAAAAACAAATATTGTATATTCACACATATATGTGGACTGCAGAAAAATGGTACACATCAACTGGTGTGCAAGGCAGAAAGAGAGACACAGATGTAGAGCACAAACATATGGACACCAAGTGGGGAAAGCGGGGAGGGTTGGGGGGGAATGAATTGGAAGATTGGGGTACCAAATTGTACACTCTAAATATATACAGTTTATTGTAAAACATGAAAAGAAAAAAAGTTAAGAAAAAGTGAATGATGCCTCCGTCTAGAGGAATACTTGGCAGTTATTATGTTCAGGACCATTTCTTTTTCTGCCATTGATGGAAAACTCCTTGGATCCCGTTAGCATTTATGGATTCAAGGAGTGCAGTTCTTCATAGGTTCTGTCACGTCGTTAGGAGGGGAATCCTCATCAAGTTGCTTCAACCAGGACTATGTGTCCTTCAGATGCGGAGATGGAAATGAATGGTGCTCTGCGGGGCGGTGGGGGGGCGGGGGCGCGATGATAGGCACCCAGGACTCCTTCCCCCAGGCCTCCTTTTGTTCCCTCACTGCTTCCTGGAGAAGGGACACCCCCCCCCCCACGCACACACCGTCTAGGTGTGCTATTTGCTGTCCATAATTTCCCGTGCCCTTTGGGCATGGCTGATAGAGACGGACATGAAGCAGCAGGACGGCAAGCTGGCACCTGGGCCTAGGGAAGTTTCACAAGTGAAATATCAGAACTGGAGCTGGGACAGACATGCCTCCCCTTCCCGGGGCCGGGGGGGGGGGGGGGTGCGGAAGCTGGGCTGGGGGAGCTGGAGACGAGGGGCACAGAGAGAGGCAGGGAAGGGAGGCCCCACGTGGGCCTGGGAGAGACGGGGATGGGGAGGGCGGGGCGGTGGGGGGCAGGGGGCCACTGCTGACCGGCCTGGGTTCGGGTTCCCTGTCCCCCGTCCTGCTGAGAACGTGCCTTTGCTTCCTGCCCTCAGGTGTGCGAGAGGAGCACGTTTCTTTTCAATAAAGACCAATACATCATGTCACACTATGTTTGGTTTTGCTTGTTCATGTTCCAGACGAGGCCAACGAACTCTCCCAGGGGAGGTGTGGGTACAAAGGATCTGACAGGATGGGAGGGTGCGGGTCTGCGCATGGGCCAAGAAATCCAGAAAATCTGTCGTAGCTGAGACTCAGGCCTTTTTCAGAAATAGGCCAAGAGAGTTCAGCTTTGACCATTCCCTGCCAAGCAGTCATCACAGGTGCTTCCTGGAAGGGATTGAGTTGCAGAAACCAGCGTGGCCCGCAGCCCTCAGGCCTCAGCCCGGCAGGCAGGCAGGCAGGCAGCGGCTATTGTCTGTTGGTCCCGCCCCCGCCCCCGCCCCCGCCCCCGCCCCCGCCCGCTTCTCCACCGCTCGCTCCTTCCCAAGTCGCCAGGGCTGATAGTTGCCGGGAGAGGGGGAGGGGAAGTCCGGACGCTTCATTCCGCAGGGCCTTGTTCAATCGCTTCATTCAAATGCAGAATGCTCTCCGGTCAGATCGGGAGCCTTTGACTTTGCCTCGAGCTCCCCTTTATCGAACGGCTTTTTTTTTTCCTTCCCCAATTTCCCCACCCTTAGGCTGCCCCCTCCAAACTGCAGGGAGGGAGGGAGGGAGGGAGGGAGGGAGGGAGGGATGGGTGAAGGTTGTGTGAGAACTTCTCCTTGTCTCAGGCAAATAGGAGTCCCCTCTTTTTCCTAACCCAGGAAACCCCACTAAACCATTTGAGAATCACGGACATGCGTGGAAGCAAACGTCTTAACTTGAGATCGTGCTCTGCTGTGGGAGGACAGAAAGGAGGGCCAGAATGTCCGGTCTTGTGCTGTCCAGTTCTTAAGCGACTTGAATTCAAGGAGACACATTTTGGGGCGGCCTACTCTGAACATATTGAAAGCTGACCTGGTGACTGTGTGTGTGTGTGTGTGTGTGTGTGTGTGTGTGTGTGTGTGTGTGTGTGTGTGTGTGAGGGAGAGGGAGATGGAGGGAGGGAGGGAGGCGGGGAGGGAGGGAAAGGGAGAAAATAGGTTAGTAGAGGCCTCCATTTCATGGAAACTGTTTCTGAGTTCTGAGAACAGGTCGGTTCTGTGAAACAGTTATCATATCTCCTCTCAGGAGGCAGTGATGTTGATGGGCTCCCAAAAACTAGGCCTGTGGTGCAAGCAATCAGGTTATTTCCTAAGAGGCACTTGTATGGAAACCAAAGGAAGACAAAGGTCCATCACTGGAGCCGATTATAAACCAGTGGGGGGGGGGGGGGAGCGTGTGGGGGGCGGTGTCAGTGAAGAAGATTTGTAGATGTTAGGGTGGAAGCAACTTTAGCAGTTTGAAATGGCTGTGATGATGTCGGGTGTTTGGTTCGACTTTCAGAGTGGCTCTCACAGAAACAGGCACCAGGATGGTTTCCACAGGAGCTGTGGTGGCCATGTCTCTAAAGTTTTCACCAAGTCCTCCAGCTTCGGTCTGTAGGGCTTCAGGCAAAGGGCCGTTTTCGTTGTCAGTGATGCCAAGTCAAAAGGGTGGGCGAAAGTGGGAAACATTCATGGAGAGAGTTGTAGCCAGATATTGGGGGCAACTTGAAAGACTTCAGGATCCAGTCCGGTTTTCAGGTGAAAAGCAACACCCTAAGGAAAATGAATAGCACCAGAATCTCATATCCACAAGTGTGTATTCCCGTTTTATGGAAACGTAACGTGGGCCTCTAAGGAACGCGTGCAAGTGACTCTCTTGCCAAAGAAATAAGGAGCCTCACGGAGAGTTTCTGAATTCTGGACGGAGCAGGTAGGGAGAAAAAGAGAAGTGATTCCATTTTGCTGACAAGGGTACAAGTCACCAAATGGATGTCCAACTTTTAAAATAAATTGGGTTTTGTTTGTTTTCATTTTCCCTTGTAGCTGGAAAAGAAAAGATTTCACAATCCGTCCTGTTCTCTCTCTCTCTCTCTCACTCAGGTTAGGAGATTCTTTTCTGTTTGAAATAATGGAAGCATTTATAATGTCGTGCAGTTTCAGGTGTACAGCACAGTGATTTAGATAGAAAGATAGGTAGATAGATAGATAGATATAGATTCTGTTTCAGATTTTTTTTCTCTTACAGGTTATTACAAAGTATTGAGTATAGTTTCCTGTGCCAAGTCGTAAGAGCTTGTTGATTATCCACTTTACGTATAGGAATGTGTATATGTTCATCCCAAGCTCCTAAGGTATCCGCACCCTGCCCCCCCCCCGCCCCCAGCGGCTTCCCCAATCAGTCCTATTGTAGACAAGTAGTCATACACACACTATCATCCTAGTCCTCAGTTCATTCAGCCCCACGTAGGTCACTCGTTCTTCTCGGAGTCCAGTTTTCCCATCGGCCCTGTCAATCTTGCCTGATGATTGAGCGTGACTGGAAAAGTGATGGTCCCAAGAAGTTTGCAAGAGCTTTTGTGAAGGCTCATAGGACTTGCCCAGCGAAGTGGGTGCCTTGATCACTGCAGGCTGTGGAAGGTATACCCAAAGTGGCAAACACAATTTTTTTTTTAACCGTCTCTATGCCATGGTGAGGACAGAAGGCTTGCAGCAAGGGAAGGCTTCAACCCACATGGAAACCATACTCACTCACAGGAACGTTTGGATGACCCTTACTACGTGCCAGTGGAGTGAAGTCCAGTGGCCGGGGCTCAGGGGTTCCTGAGAGAGGAGGTCTGACGCCTCTGGGGACAAAGAGAATTGTTTTCCCCCAGGGTGACAAGCATGACAGGTCAGCCATTGCAGGTAACCTGTAGAAATCTTCCCACCAGCATCTATTTACAATTGGAGCCATTCGAAATGCACCAAGGTGGGTGGCGGAATGCGGGGGGCGGCGGGGACCTGGGGGGGGGGGGTGAGGTTCCCCAGGAAGCCTGAGACATGGAGACCCAGTGGCCGGCCGGGCTGCTGCCCCTCTCTGGGGTCTGCTGTCCCTCTCTGGGGTCTGCTGTAGCCCCGACCCTCTGTTGAATGGACAGAATGGAATTGATCCACGTGTGGCCCCCCCCCACCCCCCATCATCTTTCAAGAGGCTGTTGTTGCCGCCTCGGCATGAAACTCGGGTGGAATATCTCCTTGATACTGGGCTCAGTCCCTGTCGTGTGAGCCTCCATTTGGACGACCGAAAACCCTGTATGCCAGGGCAGAGAAGAAGGATCCCATCATTTCCAGAGCAGTTGGAACACACCCGTGTATAGACACAAGCCAAAGAAGGCTTCACGTTCCTTCCTCTTCGACAATGCTTCCCATGTCAGGAAACCTCTCCAGGAAGCCTACTCCGTTTCATGGCTCTGCTTTCGAAGGAGAGAGAACACATTCTTGAGCTAGGCCCTCTCCTCTTGGATCCTCTCTCAACATGCATTCTAAGTGCAAAAGACTTCATGTGTCATTCGGTTTGGGGGCAAATGTGTCCAAAATACCCCAACGAGTGTAAAACAGTTAGATAGGTCACTGGGGAACAGTGCCTCCTTAGCCACGTCACCCACATCCCAGGGAAAGACTTGCTAGGCAAAGAGAGACGCCTCTTTCCTTGTGAGCCAACCCTGGCTCTTTGAATATCAAGAGGACTAAGTCCACGTGAGTCCCCCAAGACCTGATAAAGGTAACCTAGAAAAGAAGTGATGATTTTTAGAAGACATAAGCCTGCCTGCCTGCCTGCCTGCCTTCCTTCCTTCCTTCCTTCCTTCCTTCCTTCCTTCCTTCCGGAAAAAGGAAGGAAAGCTTTCTCTCTCATGACGGAGAGAGCAGAGCAATAGAAGAAACACCCAAGCCCGAGCCCAAAGTTGGCCTTTTTCACCGAGAGACAGAAAACTGAATTCTAGTTTTGCACTGGTTTCCTGTTGATACGAACACTCATGTGTGTCCTTGAATCCATCCTCATCTTAAGCAGTCCTGACCACGGTTCCCATTCCTTTCCGAAGATTCTTCTCCTCAGAAACCTTTTCCAATCGCCTGTGCCCAGTTTTAGCTTTTCCCTTGTGTCCTTTGTTTCCCATTTCGAAATGACTAGCTTTAGGACCGAAATGTCTTTTTTTCCCTCCCCCAAACCTTATCTGCATACCTTCTACCTTGCCTCCCCCCTCCCCACACTCCCCAAAGAGGTCCTCTTCCTACAATGAGGATGGCGACCTCGGGTAGCTTGGACCACACACGTTCCTTCTTTAGGATGCCTCATCCTTGGACATTTGTCACCGCCCCCCCCCGCCCCCCACCCCACCCCACCCCACCCCACCCCACCCCACCCCAATCCAATCCAATGAAAGTAAGGAAGCCAACCACAGTGACCCGTGTGAACATGGACTGCCTTGTAGAAGTCCAGGCTCCTGCCTAGTTTGTGGTTTCCCTAAAGCGCAAGATCTGTGTAGGCATGGAAGCACGCATATGCTCCAACTCTCCGGAGCAGGGAGACCCTTAGGCTTGTGGAGCTAGGGACGTTTCAGCATTTTCCCTTCTTTGGAGATGATGTAGACAGGCTGCTGAATGTCCATTCTTTCATGGCACTCAGTCCACCCCTAAACCTAGAGATGTTGGAAAGTCTTGAAGTCGGCCTATGGAAAAGAGTTCTTGTGGAAGACGTTCCCTTACACATTCTCCTCATCTCGTCCACACTTCTGTCCTCTGTGTGTTATGAGCGGTCCCACTTGGATGATTCGTGATTTCTTAAGACAGGAAAGCAGTCAGTCCTCATCTCTACACCTCCCGGCCGCCCCCTCCACCACCCTGTTCCCGTGAGAGATTTTCTTCCTGCTTTCAGACGGGAGAAGGAAAGGAGGGTCCGTGTTCCCCTCCTGTTGTCACCTCGCATGGCAAAATCTCCCTATGCCACGGAGGCCCATTTGGGGGCGGTGTCCTGCGGGCCCGAAGACCTTCCGAGTCAACCTCAAGGAGGATGAGGATGTTCTCTCTTGCCACCGAACCGGTGAACCCGATGGCCTTCTAAGCAATGATGTCTCATCAGCCCACCCCACCCGTTTCACACAGAACGGAACAGCCTCTCCTGGATGACTCGGAGCAGGGGAGTTCCTGGGTCTGTCAGAGAGGGCCCTCTGCTGGCGGTGGGTGAAAAAGCACTGCACAGGACAGGAGGTGTTCGTGGTGTCCTTGGGAAGGAAAGGCGGGGGGGCATTTTATTCTTGGAAAGCTTATGCTGGCCCAGGATGTACACTATGAAAGATGATGCGACCTCATTTGGGGCGGGCACCAGAGGAGGGAGACGCGGGGCGGGGGGGGGGGGGGGCGGGGAGGTGTAGAAACGCATAAAAGCGGTCCTACCTTAAATGAATAAAAAAATAACAAGCAATATAACATGTACAATAAAATAGAGCACACGCAAAGGAAACGAAGGCAAAGTACAGGAAACGAAGAGAAAAATGCAAAGCCTATATACAGTGCTTCCATGTTCCTCATTCAATCAGCTTGGTGCAGGAATCTCTAGGAGATGAACAGCAAGCATACACGGGTCAAGCGGCGGCCGCGGGTCCACCGGCAGCCCGGGGCTGCGCAGCCCGAGTCCGCGCGTGCTGTCGCTCGGCGGCCGGCGGGCCGGGTCTCTGGGCGCCCGCGGCCCGAGGGTCGCTCGGCGGCCGGCGGGCATGGTCTCGGGCGCGCGCGGCCCGAGGGTCGCTCGGCGGCCGGCGGGCATGGTCTCGGGCGCGCGCGGCCCGAGGGTCGCTCGGCGGCCGGCGGCCCGGGTCCCGGGCGCGCGCGGCCCGAGGGTCGCTCGGCGGCCGGCGGGCCGGGTCCCGGGCGCCCGCGGCCCGAGGGTCGCTCGGCGGCCGGCGGGCCGGGTCCCGGGCGCGCGCGGCCCGAGGGTCGCTCGGCGGCCGGCGGCCCGGGTCCCGGGCGCGCGCGGCCCGAGGGTCGCTCGGCGGCCGGCGGGCATGGTCTCGGGCGCGCGCAGCCCGAGGGTCGCTCGGCGGCCGGCGGGCATGGTCTCGGGCGCGCGCGGCCCGAGGGTCGCTCGGCGGCCGGCGGGCATGGTCTCGGGCGCGCGCGGCCCGAGGGTCGCTCGGCGGCCGGCGGCCCGGGTCTCGGGCGCGCGCGGCCCGAGGGTCGCTCGGCGGCCGGCGGCCCGGGTCTCGGGCGCGCACGGCCCGAGGGTCGCTCGGCGGCCGGCGGCCACGGAGCCTGCAGGCCGCTCGGCGGCCCGGGTCCCGGGCGCCCGCAGCCCGAGGGGCGCTCGGCGGCCGGCAGCCCGCGGCCTGCAGGCCGCTCGGCGGCCCGGCTCTCGGGGAGCCCGCGGCGCGAGGGTCGCTCGGCGGCCCGCGGCCACGGAGCCTGCAGGTCGCTCGGCGGCCCGGGTCCCGGGCGCCCGCAGCCCGAGGGGCGCTCGGCGGCCCGCGGCCGGCTGGTCGACCTGCCTGCAAGTCGACCGGCGGCCCGAGGGTCGCTCGGCGGCCCGCGGCCACAGAGCCTGCAGGCCGCTCGGCGGCCCGGGTCCCGGGCGCCCGCATCGCGAGGGGCGCTCGGTGGCCGGCGGGCATGGTCTCGGGCGCGCGCGGCCCGAGGGTCGCTCGGCGGCCGGCGGCCCGGGTCTCGGGCGCCCGCGGCCCGAGGGTCGCTCGGCGGCCG
>NW_026648441.1:0-12500 GCF_030028045.1 Hippopotamus amphibius kiboko | reverse complement strand
CCCTCTCGGATCGCTAGAGAAGGCTTTCTCACCGAGGGCGCGTCATCCCCCACTCAGCGCCTCTCCTTCGGGCCCGCAGAGGCGCTTCCGTGAGCCGCCTACACCTCCTCCAGTCGCCTGGAGGGGAGGGGGTCTGCGGTATGGGTAAGCACACGGCCCACGGGAGCGTTCGCGGCCAGGGCCGGGGCACGACCTCGGTAAGGCTTGCTGCCCTCGGGCTCGCCCCTCGGGCCCTCGAGGGGGAGCACGCCCAAGATGCGTGACACAGCCCCCTCTCTCACAGGCCCCGGCCCCCACGATCGCTCCCACGCCCGCGCGCAGCCCCCCACGTAGTGGGGACCACACGGGGCGTGCGCTCGGCCAAGCTCAAGCCCCCACGGCACGCCGCTGAGGACCAGCACAACGAGGCGGCCCCTGGCCCCACCGCCGGGGGGAACAGGCGGGCGCACCTCCCTTACCGTCTCGACCCCCCCAACAGAGAGCCGCTCACGGCACCCGCCACGGTGGCGGAGACCCGAGGAACACGCTGGGAAAGGGGAACAACACCACCGCTCGGCCTCGGGCACCTGAGGGACGACCTGGAGCGCTCCAGGAGCACCACGGAGGGCCAGGCGCGGCACGCTCGCACACCGACGGGGGGCGCGCAGCGTGGCGGCGGGGCGGCCCTCCCCGCCGCGGGGAGGGCCGCTCGCGAGGCGTACGCCAAAGAGGCACAGCGAGAGCGTCTGCTGCGTCCGAGGACCCCGGTCCCCGCCCACGCTGGGAGGCGGGGGCGGGAGACCGCGGGTTCGGGGCCGGAGGCCGCACCCCTGCCTTCCGCACACCCCGGCAGGCGGGGCGGAAGAGAGGCGAGGAGCCCGCGGACAGAACGAGAAGAGCGGTCCCGTCCCCCAGGAACGTCCGTCCCTCGTCTGGCACGGCTTAGGCCCAGCCCAGCGGAGCGTGGCACCACCACATCAATCGGTTGACCCACCCAGCCTAAAGCCACGGCGGGGGAGGCCCGCAGGGGAGGCACGGCGAAGACCCGTCACACGGAGGCCCGCTTCCGCCTCGCCGGCGCCCCTTCGTCTCGGGCAAAGAGCAGCCAGCCACCCCAGAACGAGAACGCCTGACACGGGGCACAGAGCCTGTGGGGTGGGGTCGTGCCGGCCACTCACCACCGGGTGCCTGCAGCGGGGGCAGCGCACAGGGTCGAGCACCCGACGCCACCTGGCCCCGCCGCCCTCGGGCTCAGCCAGAGGCCGGAGGCGGCACCGCGGGTCGGGGCAGCCGGACGCGCACGCAAGAGCCGGCGCGCAGGCCCAAGCGGGCAGCTCAAGCGGCAAGGACCGAGCCGGGCGTCAGACAGCCGCCCCCAGCCCGGAGTCCTGCCCGCGTCCGGAGCCCCAGCGTCTATCGGCGACAGACGCAGAAGAACACCGTGTCAGCACCTATCTGGTGGCAAAAAGGCCCCATTTCCGGCGGAAGAAATCATCGCGCCCGACAGCGGGGCCCACCCACGAGGTTCACGGGGGCCCCCGGAACCTCGGTCCGGCCACCTGCCCCCAACACTTCCCCATCCACACTTGCCCCGGAGCGCCCGGGGCCACCTGGTCGACCCGGGGATGGAGGGGTGGCAGAGTGGGCCGGGGACACGGGGGAGAGGGAGCGGGCTGGGGACGCCCTCCCCGGTCCCCCCACGCGGGCAGGCACCGGTCCATCCGAGTCTCCGGGCCAGGACTTGGTTCCAAGAAAGAAACACAGCACCCCTCCGAGCCGCCTCCGATGAGCGGGCCCCATGAGGGACCACGCCCGGGCCCGGGAGCCCCTCCCCGGGCCACCCAGTATGGCTCGCGCCAGTCCCCACCTCCCGGCCCGGACTCGGGGTGGAGAGCGGAGGGGGGAGACAAAGTCGCGTCCGACGACCGGGACCCACGCGGGCACGCTGACAGGCCGGGTGCACCCTCGCCGGCCACCTGCGCGAGCAGGGGCCGGTCCGTCCACGTCTCCGGACCCATCGGGACTTGAACCCATTTCTCCAGGGAGACGCCCGGAGCCCACGGGGCAACGCACCCAGGCCCGGGCCAGCCTCTCCGGGTCACCGCTGGCGGCCCAGGCCGGTCCTCACCTCTGGAGTCCGGCTCGGAAAACCATCGGCCCGAAAGCATCTGACGACCGGGACGCACGCGCGTCCACCACCGAGCCCGTGGCGGCCTCCACCGGCCTCAACGCTCGGCCCGAGCCGGTCCCCACCTCCGGAGCGGGACGCGGGGGGCACCGGGAAAGGGAGGTGGGGGGGGTCGGGGAACGAACGCTCCCAAGGGCGGCCCAGGAGAAGGCCGGGCCACCAAGTCCCAGGCGCTCCGGGCGCGGCAGACCCTCTCCTCTCCCACCGCGGCGGCACGACCCGACATGGGTTCCCGCGGCCGGAGGGGCACGGGCGCATGCTGGTCGACCCGGCCAGGCGGCCCCTCAGCCCCGGCTCGGGAGCGCGGCGGCAGTCACAGCCCCATAGATCTGCAGGCCCAATCTCAGGCGACAGCAGGAGGCGCCTACGCCTCGGCGCCACCGGGGCTGCCAGCACCAGCGTCGCCCGCCTCCCGGAACTCTGCTTCGGGCCCGGCGGCTGAGTCACAGCCCTCGACAAGGTCGCCGGAGCTCCGGAGGGAAGGGACAATATAAAAGCGGCCGCCAGGTGGCGCCCGACAACCGGCTCGAACGTCCCCGGGCCGGATCCCGGTCGCCGGCCGGCCACCGAGGACGCCGGAGCGCCGGGCCGCCCAAACGCCCGAGCTCCTCCCGGAGCGGGGCGGGCGTCCCGCGCGGCCCCGAGGGGTCCGCCTCGGAGCTAGCTCCCGGCCCGACACGACACGACACGACACGGCGCGTCCCGATCCCCGGCAGCACACGGGGGCGGGGGTAGCTGGCAAGATGCTGCCGGGAGGCTGCCTGGAAGGGGACGCGATTCCAGGCCATGGGGGGGGGGGGGCGCGGGGAATTCCACGGAGACGCCCACAGTGCCACAAGCGAGATCCCCAGCTCCCCGGAGGGTGAGAGGGAGGGAGGGAGGGAGGGAAGGCGGGGACCAGCGAAACGAAACCAGGCAAGCGCTCAGAGAACGACGCAGGAACTCATCCCTTCTGGCACGGGGAAGGGCTTTGGAAAGCTGATACGCAGAGCCCGGAAGCTAGAAACGAAAGTAAACATACACTCTGGCCCCACACAAATGGAAACAAACATCTATTTCCGCACAGACCGCGACAAAGTCCAAAGAGAACACATGGGTGCGTGGGTGGGGAACATGCCCTTGAGGTCAGAACGTGGATTTCAAAATGGACTGACCACAGTCACCGGCGGGCGGGGGCAGGGGGGCGGGGAGCAGCGAGTCAACAGCCATCCACTAAAGAAACCGCGTTCCAGGACATCTACACAATGCAACGTGGTGAGTGTGCGTGCGTGCGTGCGTGCGTGCGTGCGTGTGTGTGTGCGCGCGCGCGCGCGCGCGTGCGTGTGAGAGAGAGATTTACAGTAAAGGTTCACAGTGACCTGTCGTCCCACCAAAATCAAACCAAGCCAAACTACCAAAAAGTCAAAGTCAAGCTCTGGGACTGCTGTGGCCCTTCAAGGAGTACGTAAAGGCACACACACATGTACGTGTATGCACACGTGTACACGTACAGACACACACACGTGTACACGTACACACACACACGCATCTGAAAACCTCAAGCATGTCCCATAAGAGGTTCCTGTCCAAAACAGGGCAAGGCCTCATGCAACGCAGCCCCCCCAGAACAAGCAACCCGATGGGGAAAGTGGGCAGGAGGCCTGAACAGAGCAGACCAAGACCAGGCATTTTCATCCACAAGGAAACAAAGCCAGAAAAAACCAACAGAAAACAACGCCCACAAAGGAAACAAAGCAACAAGGACGACGACCCCCACCACTCCAACAGCAACCGCAACACAGTTTTCCACTGTCAACAAAGCAACCAACAGTACCTTTCTTGGGGGGTGGGGGCGGGGACAAAACCAAAAGCCAAAGGAAACCTTTCCCTGAAATACAAGAAACAACTGGGGCTGCCTAGCTGGCGCACTACTTAAGAATCCGCCCGCCACTGCAGGGGACACGGGTTCGATCCCTGCTCCAGGAAGGTCCCACATGCCGCGGAGCAACGAAGCCCGTGAGGCACAACGACTGAGCCCATGTGCCGCAACTCCTGAAGCCCCCGTGCCTGGAGCCCGTGCTCCGCACCAAGAGAAGCCACTGGCAATGAGGAGCCTGCGCACCACAACGAAGGGGAGCCCCCACTCACCGCAACGGAAAGAAAGCCCGCGCACAGCAAAAAAAGACCCAACGCAGCCCATCAAATACAGAACCATTTTTTTTTTAAATGGAGGGTATGATAGAAAGCGCTGGCATTTCTCTGCACAAGCATACACGGCCAGGCCCAGGATCTGGAATCGCGACAGCAAGTTCCAAACGGCAGAGGAAAGTGGCTCCTGACGGGACACCTATTTTTCACGCTGAGAGAGACCACCACCATGTCATGCTGGAGGACTCAGAGATATCACCTGGCGCCTGACAGAATGGCTCCCCGACAACAGATGACACTACGGAAAACAGCACAGAAGTCCCTGAAAGCACTGCACCAACAACTACCACGTGACCCAGCAACTCCACTACGTGCCCACCGAGGGGGTGAGGGTGACACATACATACACGTGTATGTGTATCCACACCTATCCCTATGTAGCCATAGTTAGGGACATACCGATAGCGCTCTCTGTGTGCATACGTCTCTACCTAGTCACACACAGGCGCGCGCGCGTTTATGACTCAACCCTACCAGGGAATGAGGTCTTGCCATCCGCGGAAACATGGAGAGACCCAGAGGGTATTGCGCTACACAAGATACCTCAGGTCGCGAGACTATCATGTCTGTGAAGAACGTACACAGCAATACACACACATGAACACAAAGAAGGAACCGCAAACAGGTTCCTCGACACCTAAAAGGAACAAATGGGGGGTGGCCAGAGGAGGGAGGGAGGGGGGAAGAGGGAGACGAGTGCAATAGGTGAGGGAGAGGAAGCGGTGCCCACTTCTAGTTATGAAATAAACAACTCACTCGCAGGATGTCATGTACAGCAGGCGGAATAGAGTCCATCCTACTGTCATGACATCGAATGGTGACAGACAGTAACGAGACTTATCACGGAGATCCCTGGGCCATGTGTAAACATAGCCACTCGCTAGGGTATACACCTGAAAACCAATATACTCTTGTCAGTCTGTTAGACTTCCATTTTAAAAGGGCGGGGGGAGGAGGGAGGGAGGGGGGAGGGGGGCAGAGAAAGGAGCAAGAGGAAGAGGAGGGTGGTGGGGGAGGAGGAGGAGGGGGGAGGAGGAGGAGGAGGAGGAGGAGGAGGAGGAGGAGGAGGAGGAGGAGGAGGAGGAGGAGGAGGAAAAAGATGGCTTGCCTTGAAGAAATCAACAAAAGGAAAGAGCGAGAGAGACAGAGACAGAGGCAGAGAGAGACGCGAAATCAAGAGTGGACACTCAGGTGACTGCAAGAGTTAAGGGAGATTAAGACAAGAAACAAACTCCCAACAGTAGTTTGGTAAGTCCAAAATCAAGATTTGGATATCATGCTGGCATCAAGCACCAACCCTTCTAAATGGACACAAAGACACACAGGCCTCCCTCACTTGGGGCGGGGGGGTCGTCAGGACCAGGAAATGACCATGCAAGCGGAAGCTGGAAAAGGCAACCTTGTTCATCCACGGCGGAAACATACCATGGTCCCACAGCATTCAAAACATTGTATCAAAACATGTACAAACGGCTCTTCCTCACTCCCAATGAAAACTGCAGAGAACGTCCAAAACAGCCAACGTGTGATTTGCTTAGCAGATTGTCATGGAGAGCCTCGACCAGAAAGCATCGCTTTCGGTTTGTAACATCATAGGAACAGCAGTCTCAACAGCGCTTGCCTTCTTGGCGCAGTATCATTTCTACGCCTGGATACACAGTCCTACTTTGGGGTGGGGGGGTGGGGGTGAGGGAGCCCTGCCAGCAGTTCCTATTTTTCAAAGCAGACCTCTTCCCCCTCCCCCCAACCACCACCACCATTTTTCTTATTTTTTTTCTCTTTCCTCTGGTCTCAGGTTCTGCCCAATCCAGTCCACTGGCCTCCATCCCAGGCCACTGTGGGCTGTGTGTACAGATTTGCAAGATGAAGACAGTTCTCCCCAGAGAACCGGGCAGCCGCCCGGCTGAGATCTAAAAACCGATCTGCTCATGCAGTTCCACTTTTTCTTTTTCTCTTTTAAATGGGCTTCTTTCTGTCAAGGAGAAGATTTCCAAATCAAAAGGAGACCGAAAGATTTCTAGGTTCCACAGCTTCAGGATTCCATGGATCGGGGGTGTCAAAAAGTCTGCGCAGGGCCTTCAGTAAAGGCCGTCTTTCTCAGCGCACACAAGTCAACCCGAGACCAAGGCAACCTGAGGGCAAAACCCCTCGCTTGATTTCATTTCTCCCATTAGGCCCCGAACATCAGAGCGCGTGTGACAGAGAGAGAGAGACAGAGAGAGACAGAGACAGAGACAGAGACAGAGACAGAGACAGAGACAGAGACAGAGACAGAGAGACAGAGAGAGAGAGAGAGAGAGAGAGAGAGAGAGAGAGAGAGAGAAACCCCACAAAAGAGAAACAAACGAAAACCCCAGCAAAGGTTCCATACATTGTTCGCCAGGATTGGAAGTGATGACGTCGTTGCGGGGGAGGGGGAGAATTATGCGGAGGGCACTTGCAAACCTCGCGGTTGCAGCCAGCAGGTGCTGACAGATACGTTTTTGAAACCGGCTGGCGGCGCCCTTGAGCTTCCTACGGTTCTGACCATACCCGTTCTCAGGGAGGTGGCTGTGGAGCCCAGGATAGGCCACGCCAAAATGCACCTCCGTGGCACAGTGATCATTTGGCGTGACGGTGACCTCAAGCAGGCGGCCAACACAAGAGGGACCCTCGGGCTCTTCTTTGTGTCTCCCTGAAAGCGAGACATCCATCTCTCTCGCGGGTGAAAGGCGCACTCCCTGCATCTGCACCTGGAGTTAGGAGGACGCTCCGATCCCCAAAGTAGGGAATTCATTGGGGCCGAGAAGCCTAGGGAGACAGACACTGTGACTTCTTTCAGGGACCCCCCCCAAGCCCAAACTCTGTTTAGATTCTTCCTTCCCTCAGGGCGCACCCGAAAGCTAAGTCTCTCGGTCTGATCCCTGTCTCACACATGTACTGTCCCTTGGTCTACACAGTCGAAAAGCTGCCCGCCTCAGCCACTTCTCACGGCTAGAAGGTAAAACAACAACAACAACAACAAACGAACACGTGTTCCCGCTCCCGCTTCCTCTATCCGCCTTGAGTCCATGTTAGGATGAGTCCAGCCACGAGGACTCAAGAGGGGCAGAGGGGGAGATTTCCCCCTCCCCCAAACAGGAAGGGGTCTGGAACTCTCTTCCCAGTGGCCACCCAGCTCAACTCTGGGTGCCTGAACCCTAGTTTGCCTCCTTTCGAGTTTTAAATGCTCTTCCCTGGGTTAGAATCACAAGGAGAGATGCTCACGCATGTATGTCTTCCAAGTTTTACGTGACATGGGGCAGCCCTCCTAAGAAAGCAAAGAAAGACTCAGAGAAGTGGCAACACCTACAATCTCTTCGGTTCTGCTGAGGAGAGGGAGGAAATCTGGGAAAGTAACTATACTATGGCCCGGGCTGGCGGGCGCCGGGGTGGGGGGGGTGTTAAGGGAGCTAAAGGAGGATGAGATTTCTTAGAAACTCATTCTTAGGCACAGAAACATTGGATGGATGCGGGACCCCACCTCTTCTTTTCCCTTGTGTTGGGAAGATCATTTGGCTCCTGCCAGCTGGGGTTTCATGCCCCCACGAATCATCAGGCGAGTGCTCCGGAGAAAAGAGCGAGAGCACAGGTCAGGAGAACATGGAGAAGATGGCTGCCGGATGCCCGGGGCCACACGGATGTCTTCGGGGGCACAGGCACGTCCACGATCTGTGGACCATGTCTACGGCAGATTGGGTGTGTAGGTCATTTTGAACAGGCTCCCATCCACCTGCCCTCATTGGGGTCCTGTCTCCAGCTCCCCTGAGCGGTGCCGTCACGGCCAGGTGAAGACAGGGCTCCTCCAGGGGCGGGCCCGTGCCAGAGAAAGGGAGACGGCAGTGAAGTCCTCGAGCTTCGGGTACTTCTACCAGAGTGACTCTCCTTCATCAAGTCCCCGGCAGGTGGAGGGACACGTCTTTCTGACACGGTGGGGCCAGGGGAGGCTTAGAAAAAGGCTTCTGACAACCGCACCATCAAGTATGAGCTCTCCGTTTCCTTGACGGAAGAGTCCCCCACTCTCCCAAGTGGTAGAGCTAGGAACGGGCCCCTCGGGTCCCATCTTACACGTGAGAATGACATGCTGACTTTACCCCTCTTCAAGGCGGAGTTTGTAAAAGGTCAGCCCTGGAGGAAGGACCCAGCTTGTCAGTCCTCTCATGCTATCATCCAAGCCGAGGAGAGCCGTGCCAGGCCTCCACGGAAGGAATACGGCGGTCGGCTGCCTTTGGAGAAGATGGCTCTGTGAGCAGCAGCGTGGAAACCAACCGAGAAGCAGGGGCCACTCTAGAGGCCAGCAGGGTCCTTAGGGGCCCAGCCAGGCCAGGCCAGGCCAGGATGGAGAGAGGGGATGGAGCCGGACCTTTGAGGCCCTAGCCTCCACAGCACCTGGGATTCTGCTGGGATTCTTGAGAAACTCGCTCCACATTCTAGAAGGGCCTGCGTGTCACAAAGATACGAAGCCATACTTTCCTTAAAGAGCACCTGCCCTCAGGAAGTGGCACTCAGCACGCTCGCTGGTGATGGGCCAGACACACCCATAGACACTCAGGTTCCAGGGAAAAGCTTTGCTCAGCTCTTTCTCCCCTTGCGTCCTCAAAACACAAAGCCATCGCTTCCGGATACCAGGGAAGCTCTCAGGTAGGTTTGTGCTGGGGCGGGCGCCAACTAGAACTGTGAAGAGGGGAGATCGGAGCCGCAGAAGCTCTGGGGCCCCGAGGAAAGACGCCGCCGCCGATCCACCTCTCGCACCTTCCTCTCAGCGGGAGGGCCAGGGACTCTCCCCCCGCACAGGATCCTGGCCACACACGAGGGAGGGCCCACACCCACTGTCCTGCTCCTCTTTGCCTGGGGTGGGTTCAGAGACACTGGACTCGGCTCATCCCTCTCCACAGCGGCGCGTCCCTCTCCACAGCCGTGCACGGCAGGCAGCAGAGCAGAAGAACAAGAGCTGGCATCGTCCACCGTTCCCAGAGCTGCTCCATTCCCGTCCACGCGCATCCGGATGGGGCGCACAGACAGGGCGCCCGTCCTGAGGTCACCGTGTCGCTCCAGGTGCGGACTCCCGAGATGGTGACATCTCGGTCGAGGAGACCGTCCCCTGTGAGACCACAGGCTTGGCAGTATTGCCGAGAGCATGCTTCGTGGGCCATCTGCAATTCCATGTCACCGGAAACATACCGTGTCAAACTTGTGCTCGGCCTCCAAGTCAAAGGGCTGCCTGAGGACTTTGACCGACAATTCCAGTTGCTCCTGGCCTAAGAGACACAACTTCTCCCAAGAAAACAAACCGTAACACAATGTAAAGTCTGACCTACCTCCAGACGCGTGTTTGACGTGGCACGGCCATGTCCGGAGGCTCATGTGACTTCCATGCGGGGGCAGCCTGGGAACCGCCTTTCTGAGTCTCCCCCTCCCCGTGCGACCCCAGGGTAGGGCTGGTGCGAAGAGAACGCTGGATGGGATGTAGGCATTGGAAGTGAAGCCACAGCCAAGGCTCTCTGCAGGCTGTCGCCATCCCACACGGTGACAGGTGGGCACAGAGGTGCAGGGTGGAAGGCTGTCCATCCACACATACACACACACACACACACACACCCACCCACCCCCGCCGCCCTGCGTCTGGCTAGTGTTCCCAGCTGGTGCCCCCTGGACGACAGTGGCCCAGGCCACTCCTGGCTGCCTGGCCGCAGATCCACCGAGGGACAGCTGTGCCTTCCCCCGAGTCTCTCCATGTCTCCCCTGTGGCCCCGCACATCGGTGGCTACCTTTCCCTGTGGGCGCTGACAGCTCCATCGGCACTGCCACCTCCGCCACTGCCACCGGGCACTCAGAGGACTGAGAGCCACAGCCTTCCCTCCCCTCCCCTCCTCCGCAGCCCAGCCCAGCCCTGCCCTGCCCAGCTGCTCCCAGGCCTCTGGAAGGTCCAGTTCCTAGAACGAGGTCTTCATTCCTGTGACTCCCACGGTGTCTCTGCTTCCATGACACAGACCGGCTATGTTGTCCCGACAGTAGGACACACACAGAAACCCTGTGTGAAAATCATGAGGCTGACAGCATCATTCGTCATCTGAGACAGAAAATCAATACAGATATCGTATTAAATACACATAATTATACGTAGGGGTGTGTGTGTGTGTGTGTTGTGTGTGTGTGTGTGTGTGTGTGTCTGTCTGTCTGTCTGTCTGTCTGTCTGTCTGTCTGTATCTCACTGCAGTATTCACACAAGCATTGCCAGCCAAGCAGAACCTCAGGTCTCTGTGATAATTGTCCCTGGGGATGTTCTGCCGACTGTCACGCAGAGACCGTCGTTGTACGGAGACACAGGTAAAGACGTGTGTTTGTCAAGACAGGAGAACACAGAAAACACATCCTGTTTCACAGGGATGAACTAGTGTCATGATGCCAACCTGGGGACACGGGCGCCCGTTCATGCTCCTGGCCAGGCCCTGCAAGCATTAGGGGACCATCGCTTCTGTCCTTGTATGGGCCGCTCACTGCACCGAGTTCTTAGTCACCTCACGTAGCCCTCACCGCAAATCCACACCTTGAACGTGGTCCTCCTTCCTCATCGCCACCGCCACCACGTTCCTCCTGGTCTCTTTAAACGCGCACGCGTCCCTGGTGGGTGGGGTAAGGAGCCAGCTCCCCCCACCCCACCCCACTCCGGTGCCTGCCTGCCTGCCTGCCTGCCTGCCTGCCTGCCTGCCTGCCTGCGTGCGTGCGTAGAGTAGAAGCAGGGAATGTTCTGTCGTTCCCCCTTCCCAACCCGCGAACGAAGGAAACCTTCGTGTATCTTTCTATACTTTATGTGCTGTCGCCTACATGTGTTCCCCCATTTTTCTTTATCCACAAGAGCTCCCTGCAGTCCCCACTCTCTGTATGAACGGCATTCACACACGTCCAAAGTGAATTTATTTCAGCTTCTATCGGGTGGCATATCCAGATAGATCCTTTAGGTCAGGAAGCACAGAAACACAGCCAAGTCGAGTGAGTGCTGAACCAGAGTCATTTAGGAATCCTATGAGGTGACCAGTGTGGAAGGAGCATGTGTTCCAAGGCACTTCTTTTGATGTCTTAGGTTTACCTAGCCAGCAATGCAGATCCCATGAAAGTGGGCAGAGATCTTTTCTCCATAGGCTCTCCTGTTACGGAACGCAAGTGTGTTCCCGTGCCCACGGACGACACACAGTGAGGCCAAACAAGGGGACACGTCAGAGTTTGGGGCAGGGGAAGGTTTCTAGCATGGCCGAGCAAGGGGAGGGTGGGAATCTTTCTTTTCCAGAAAAGTTAGAACTTCTCTCAAGTTGCATGGGCCCAGAAAATGCTTTCTCCTCTTCGATCATCAGTCAAGGAAAGGTAGCACCTGGTTTTTCACGAGGAGATTTTCTTCCTAATTCCAGTTATCTTATAAAATAAAGAAGAAAAATTATGTTAATGTTTCACATAAGCGTCCAGGACTATTTCACTTCCATGATTTGAAGAAATGTTATTTTCTCTCCAACTGACACTGTCCTTGAAGGACCAAGCTAAACTTCTAAGGAGCCAAATTCCAAATAATTTTGAGACTAGGAAATACAAAGTGTAGTGTCATAGATTGATTGATGGATCCATTGATTTCATCAGACAGCAGTCATCACTTCTAAGATTATTCGAACACCACTAACGTTTGGGTAACAAAGTTGAGATGTCTGCGCTCGAGCACGTGCGCGCGCGTGTGTGTGTGTGTGTGTGTGTGTGTGTGTGTGTGTGTGTGACTCATAAGGGGATGTTTTCCATAGCTGTGCACTATGGCACTGCAGGATCTCTGGTTGCTGAGTACCCAGAGGTGGAAGCCCCGATACAGAGCTTGGACTGTGAAGTTATGCATGGGTTCTCAATGGTGTGTGTGGGGTCGGCCCCCCTAATCCCCCATGTTGGTTGTTCAACGGTCAACTCTAATATATAGATCAGAGAGGATATCATCCATGTGCTTCATATGAATAACTTTCCCAAATAATCTTTATCTTTTTCAAAGGAAGACATCCTGTAATCCATTTCATAAGATGCTATTGGGAACCTACTCCCCAGCATGTGAATTATCCCTACAGAGCACAAGATCCCTGAGAAGGAGGAGCCCTGGACGCTA
>NW_026648440.1:0-72535 GCF_030028045.1 Hippopotamus amphibius kiboko | reverse complement strand
CTTCCTTGCAGGCTGCTGGTCCAGGGGCGTGTGTGCCCTGGTCCAGAGTGCTGTAGGAGGAGGTCCTAGCAAGGGGCGAGCAAGCCCCTTGTTCCCTTGGCAGAGACTGGGCTGTGCACACAGAGGCCTGCCAGCAGTGAAGACAGTGCGGGCAGCAAGGGGGTGTGGCAGGCAGCGCCGAGGTGGCAGGAGTCCTGCTTGAGAGTGGGGTCCTGACGGTTTTGTGCTCAGGCCCCAGTGGCCCCGGGCACACACAGCCTCTGGACCTGCAGCTTCCCAGCAGGGCAAGAGCCACACAGGCAAGCCCCTGGGGCCTACTCGAATGAACTGTGCTCTGTCGAGGCCCTGCTGGCTGGCAGTGGCCTAGGCCAGCACAGGCCCTAGGGCTGGCTTTGGCCTGCCATCCACGTTCCTCACTCGGGCCGTTCTGCCTGTCAGACCCACCACTCCCTCGAAGTGTGCTCCTGAGGCCCTTGGACAGTTGGGGGAAGTGGAGGCTCTCCCAGCATGGGAGGCCTGCCCAGCACATTGCTCTGGGTGCAAAGAGGATTCCCTGCACCGCGGGCACCGGGACTACATTTTCTGCACACAGGAGACACTTGGCACACACCGTGTGTGCCCATGGAAAGCGGTGTGCCAGAGAGGCACCCACCTGGGATTAATGGCCCTCTCCCATAGACGCCCTCCATGCAGCAGGCTGTCGTGGAGTCAGCTGCAGGCCTTTGTGGCTGGAGAGACAGCAGCTCCTCTGGAGGCTCTGGGTCAGTGTGCACGCCCGTTCGAGGAAACGAGGCCTGTGGGGTGAGGTCCTTGCAAAGAATGGCAAGCAGCCTGCTCCTTTCGATGAGACGCACGTGTGGTGAGAGAGGCTTGGCAGCAGAGAGAAAGCAAGAGGGGCATCCAGGGAGGGGATGGGCATGCAGCTCGGAGGCCCCAGATCTCCTGCTTCCCAACCAGGGAAGGCCGGCTAGGCCCACCAGGCCCCATTCCCAAGTGCACACCCAGCTTCTGGATCGGCCCTTTCCCAGCCCTGAAAACACACACAGGCCGTACCCTGAGCCCTGCCGAGGGGGCACCTTTGCTCCCCGGGTGGGCCGAATGGCACGACTGGGTGAGGGCAGAGAAGGCCCCAGAAGGCCTTCAGGGAGCTGCCAGAGCAGAGCAGTGCTCAGGAAAAGGCACTCTTCTTTCTGCAGGCTGGATGCACCCTCGAGTTTCTGCTTGAGGCAGAGAGAGCTGAGCTAGGCGATTCCCTGGCTGAAGGCAAAGCAGAGAGTTTTTCGGTGGAGCGAGGGCTTCATCTGCTTGCCGACAAGCATGGAAGGTGAAGCCTGGCTGCCACTGAGTTCCTGAGCAGGTTTCCAAGCTGGAGGCTCTGTGGCTCTACAAGCTCGAGAGTCCTGCCTAGGACTTGCCTCTGGCAACAGAGTGGGGGCCAAGGGCCTGTGGGCTGCAGGGTGCTCGGAAGCCGCAGGGGAGGCTTTGGGCACCCAGTGCCCTGTGATGGAAAATGCTGCAGGCCTGAGCCTCCAGGAACTCCTGCAGGGCTTTGGAGTGGCAAAGCTGTCCTTAGCAGAAGGCTCCCTGCCCAGGGCTGCAGGCCTTTGGGGCTGGCTCAGCTGCAGCTTCCTTGCAGGCTGCTGGTCCAGGGGCGTGTGTGCCCTGGTCCAGAGTGCTGTAGGAGGAGGTCCTAGCAAGGGGCGAGCAAGCCCCTTGTTCCCTTGGCAGAGACTGGGCTGTGCACACAGAGGCCTGCCAGCAGTGAAGACAGTGCGGGCAGCAAGGGGGTGTGGCAGGCAGCGCCGAGGTGGCAGGAGTCCTGCTTGAGAGTGGGGTCCTGACGGTTTTGTGCTCAGGCCCCAGTGGCCCCGGGCTCACACAGCCTCTGGACCTGCAGCTTCCCAGCAGGGCAAGAGCCACACAGGCAAGCCCCTGGGGCCTACTCGAATGAACTGTGCTCTGTCGAGGCCCTGCTGGCTGGCAGTGGCCTAGGCCAGCACAGGCCCTAGGGCTGGCTTTGGCCTGCCATCCACGTTCCTCACTCGGGCCGTTCTGCCTGTCAGACCCACCACTCCCTCGAAGTGTGCTCCTGAGGCCCTTGGACAGTTGGGGGAAGTGGAGGCTCTCCCAGCATGGGAGGCCTGCCCAGCACATTGCTCTGGGTGCAAAGAGGATTCCCTGCACCGCGGGCACCGGGACTACATTTTCTGCACACAGGAGACACTTGGCACACACCGTGTGTGCCCATGGAAAGCGGTGTGCCAGAGAGGCACCAACCTGGGATGTATGGCCCTCTCCCATAGACGCCCTCCATGCAGCAGGCTGTCGTGGATTCAGCTGCAGGCCTTTGTGGCTGGAGAGACAGCAGCTCCTCTGGAGGCTCTGGGTCAGTGTGCACTCCCGTTCGAGGAAACGAGGCCTGTGGGGTGAGGTCCTTGCAAAGAATGGCAAGCAGCCTGCTCCTTTCGATGAGACGCACGTGTGGTGAGAGAGGCTTGGCAGCAGAGAGAAAGCAAGAGGGGCATCCAGGGAGGGGATGGGCATGCAGCTCGGAGGCCCCAGATCTCCTGCTTCCCAACCAGGGAAGGCCGGCTAGGCCCACCAGGCCCCATTCCCAAGTGCACACCCAGCTTCTGGATCGGCCCTTTCCCAGCCCTGAAAACACACACAGGCCGTACCCTGAGCCCTGCCGAGGGGGCACCTTTGCTCCCCGGGTGGGCCGAATGGCACGACTGGGTGAGGGCAGAGAAGGCCCCAGAAGGCCTTCAGGGAGCTGCCAGAGCAGAGCAGTGCTCAGGAAAAGGCACTCTTCTTTCTGCAGGCTGGATGCACCCTCGAGTTTCTGCTTGAGGCAGAGAGAGCTGAGCTAGGCGATTCCCTGGCTGAAGGCAAAGCAGAGAGTTTTTCTGTGGAGCGAGGGCTCCATCTGCTGGCCCACAAGCATGGAAGGTGAAGCCTGGCTGCCACTGAGTTCCTGAGCAGGTTTCCAAGCTGGAGGCCCTGTGGCTCTACAAGCTCGAGAGTCCTGCCTAGGACTTGCCTCTGGCAACAGAGTGGGGGCCAAGGGCCTGTGGGCTGCAGGGTGCTCGGAAGCCGCAGGGGAGGCTTTGGGCACCCAGTGCCCTGTGATGGAAAATGCTGCAGGCCTGAGCCTCCAGGAACTCCTGCAGGGCTTTGGAGTGGCAAAGCTGTCCTTAGCAGAAGGCTCCCTGCCCAGGGCTGCAGGCCTTTGTGGCTGGCTCAGCTGCAGCTTCCTTGCAGGCTGCTGGTCCAGGGGCGTGTGTGCCCTGGTCCAGAGTGCTGTAGGAGGAGGTCCTAGCAAGGGGCGAGCAAGCCCCTTGTTCCCTTGGCAGAGACTGGGCTGTGCACACAGAGGCCTGCCAGCAGTGAAGACAGTGCGGGCAGCAAGGGGGTGTGGCAGGCAGCGCCGAGGTGGCAGGAGTCCTGCTTGAGAGTGGGGTCCTGACGGTTTTGTGCTCAGGCCCCAGTGGCCCCGGGCTCACACAGCCTCTGGACCTGCAGCTTCCCAGCAGGGCAAGAGCCACACAGGCAAGCCCCTGGGGCCTACTCGAATGAACTGTGCTCTGTCGAGGCCCTGCTGGCTGGCAGTGGCCTAGGCCAGCACAGGCCCTAGGGCTGGCTTTGGCCTGCCATCCACGTTCCTCACTCGGGCCGTTCTGCCTGTCAGACCCACCACTCCCTCGAAGTGTGCTCCTGAGGCCCTTGGACAGTTGGGGGAAGTGGAGGCTCTCCCAGCATGGGAGGCCTGCCCAGCACATTGCTCTGGGTGCAAAGAGGATTCCCTGCACCGCGGGCACCGGGACTACATTTTCTGCACACAGGAGACACTTGGCACACACCGTGTGTGCCCATGGAAAGCGGTGTGCCAGAGAGGCACCAACCTGGGATGTATGGCCCTCTCCCATAGACGCCCTCCATGCAGCAGGCTGTCGTGGATTCAGCTGCAGGCCTTTGTGGCTGGAGAGACAGCAGCTCCTCTGGAGGCTCTGGGTCAGTGTGCACTCCCGTTCGAGGAAACGAGGCCTGTGGGGTGAGGTCCTTGCAAAGAATGGCAAGCAGCCTGCTCCTTTCGATGAGACGCACGTGTGGTGAGAGAGGCTTGGCAGCAGAGAGAAAGCAAGAGGGGCATCCAGGGAGGGGATGGGCATGCAGCTCGGAGGCCCCAGATCTCCTGCTTCCCAACCAGGGAAGGCCGGCTAGGCCCACCAGGCCCCATTCCCAAGTGCACACCCAGCTTCTGGATCGGCCCTTTCCCAGCCCTGAAAACACACACAGGCCGTACCCTGAGCCCTGCCGAGGGGGCACCTTTGCTCCCCGGGTGGGCCGAATGGCACGACTGGGTGAGGGCAGAGAAGGCCCCAGAAGGCCTTCAGGGAGCTGCCAGAGCAGAGCAGTGCTCAGGAAAAGGCACTCTTCTTTCTGCAGGCTGGATGCACCCTCGAGTTTCTGCTTGAGGCAGAGAGAGCTGAGCTAGGCGATTCCCTGGCTGAAGGCAAAGCAGAGAGTTTTTCGGTGGAGCGAGGGCTTCATCTGCTTGCCGACAAGCATGGAAGGTGAAGCCTGGCTGCCACTGAGTTCCTGAGCAGGTTTCCAAGCTGGAGGCCCTGTGGCTCTACAAGCTCGAGAGTCCTGCCTAGGACTTGCCTCTGGCAACAGAGTGGGGGCCAAGGGCCTGTGGGCTGCAGGGTGCTCGGAAGCCGCAGGGGAGGCTTTGGGCACCCAGTGCCCTGTGATGGAAAATGCTGCAGGCCTGAGCCTCCAGGAACTCCTGCAGGGCTTTGGAGTGGCAAAGCTGTCCTTAGCAGAAGGCTCCCTGCCCAGGGCTGCAGGCCTTTGGGGCTGGCTCAGCTGCAGCTTCCTTGCAGGCTGCTGGTCCAGGGGCGTGTGTGCCCTGGTCCAGAGTGCTGTAGGAGGAGGTCCTAGCAAGGGGCGAGCAAGCCCCTTGTTCCCTTGGCAGAGACTGGGCTGTGCACACAGAGGCCTGCCAGCAGTGAAGACAGTGCGGGCAGCAAGGGGGTGTGGCAGGCAGCGCCGAGGTGGCAGGAGTCCTGCTTGAGAGTGGGGTCCTGACGGTTTTGTGCTCAGGCCCCAGTGGCCCCGGGCTCACACAGCCTCTGGACCTGCAGCTTCCCAGCAGGGCAAGAGACACACAGGCAAGCCACTGGGGCCTACTCGAATGAACTGTGCTCTGTCGAGGCCCTGCTGGCTGGCAGTGGCCTAGGCCAGCACAGGCCCTAGGGCTGGCTTTGGCCTGCCATCCACGTTCCTCACTCGGGCCGTTCTGCCTGTCAGACCCACCACTCCCTCGAAGTGTGCTCCTGAGGCCCTTGGACAGTTGGGGGAAGTGGAGGCTCTCCCAGCATGGGAGGCCTGCCCAGCACATTGCTCTGGGTGCAAAGAGGATTCCCTGCACCGCGGGCACCGGGACTACATTTTCTGCACACAGGAGACACTTGGCACACACCGTGTGTGCCCATGGAAAGCGGTGTGCCAGAGAGGCACCAACCTGGGATGTATGGCCCTCTCCCATAGACGCCCTCCATGCAGCAGGCTGTCGTGGATTCAGCTGCAGGCCTTTGTGGCTGGAGAGACAGCAGCTCCTCTGGAGGCTCTGGGTCAGTGTGCACTCCCGTTCGAGGAAACGAGGCCTGTGGGGTGAGGTCCTTGCAAAGAATGGCAAGCAGCCTGCTCCTTTCGATGAGACGCACGTGTGGTGAGAGAGGCTTGGCAGCAGAGAGAAAGCAAGAGGGGCATCCAGGGAGGGGATGGGCATGCAGCTCGGAGGCCCCAGATCTCCTGCTTCCCAACCAGGGAAGGCCGGCTAGGCCCACCAGGCCCCATTCCCAAGTGCACACCCAGCTTCTGGATCGGCCCTTTCCCAGCCCTGAAAACACACACAGGCCGTACCCTGAGCCCTGCCGAGGGGGCACCTTTGCTCCCCGGGTGGGCCGAATGGCACGACTGGGTGAGGGCAGAGAAGGCCCCAGAAGGCCTTCAGGGAGCTGCCAGAGCAGAGCAGTGCTCAGGAAAAGGCACTCTTCTTTCTGCAGGCTGGATGCACCCTCGAGTTTCTGCTTGAGGCAGAGAGAGCTGAGCTAGGCGATTCCCTGGCTGAAGGCAAAGCAGAGAGTTTTTCTGTGGAGCGAGGGCTCCATCTGCTGGCCCACAAGCATGGAAGGTGAAGCCTGGCTGCCACTGAGTTCCTGAGCAGGTTTCCAAGCTGGAGGCCCTGTGGCTCTACAAGCTCGAGAGTCCTGCCTAGGACTTGCCTCTGGCAACAGAGTGGGGGCCAAGGGCCTGTGGGCTGCAGGGTGCTCGGAAGCCGCAGGGGAGGCTTTGGGCACCCAGTGCCCTGTGATGGAAAATGCTGCAGGCCTGAGCCTCCAGGAACTCCTGCAGGGCTTTGGAGTGGCAAAGCTGTCCTTAGCAGAAGGCTCCCTGCCCAGGGCTGCAGGCCTTTGTGGCTGGCTCAGCTGCAGCTTCCTTGCAGGCTGCTGGTCCAGGGGCGTGTGTGCCCTGGTCCAGAGTGCTGTAGGAGGAGGTCCTAGCAAGGGGCGAGCAAGCCCCTTGTTCCCTTGGCAGAGACTGGGCTGTGCACACAGAGGCCTGCCAGCAGTGAAGACAGTGCGGGCAGCAAGGGGGTGTGGCAGGCAGCGCCGAGGTGGCAGGAGTCCTGCTTGAGAGTGGGGTCCTGACGGTTTTGTGCTCAGGCCCCAGTGGCCCCGGGCACACACAGCCTCTGGACCTGCAGCTTCCCAGCAGGGCAAGAGCCACACAGGCAAGCCCCTGGGGCCTACTCGAATGAACTGTGCTCTGTCGAGGCCCTGCTGGCTGGCAGTGGCCTAGGCCAGCACAGGCCCTAGGGCTGGCTTTGGCCTGCCATCCACGTTCCTCACTCGGGCCGTTCTGCCTGTCAGACCCACCACTCCCTCGAAGTGTGCTCCTGAGGCCCTTGGACAGTTGGGGGAAGTGGAGGCTCTCCCAGCATGGGAGGCCTGCCCAGCACATTGCTCTGGGTGCAAAGAGGATTCCCTGCACCGCGGGCACCGGGACTACATTTTCTGCACACAGGAGACACTTGGCACACACCGTGTGTGCCCATGGAAAGCGGTGTGCCAGAGAGGCACCAACCTGGGATGTATGGCCCTCTCCCATAGACGCCCTCCATGCAGCAGGCTGTCGTGGATTCAGCTGCAGGCCTTTGTGGCTGGAGAGACAGCAGCTCCTCTGGAGGCTCTGGGTCAGTGTGCACTCCCGTTCGAGGAAACGAGGCCTGTGGGGTGAGGTCCTTGCAAAGAATGGCAAGCAGCCTGCTCCTTTCGATGAGACGCACGTGTGGTGAGAGAGGCTTGGCAGCAGAGAGAAAGCAAGAGGGGCATCCAGGGAGGGGATGGGCATGCAGCTCGGAGGCCCCAGATCTCCTGCTTCCCAACCAGGGAAGGCCGGCTAGGCCCACCAGGCCCCATTCCCAAGTGCACACCCAGCTTCTGGATCGGCCCTTTCCCAGCCCTGAAAACACACACAGGCCGTACCCTGAGCCCTGCCGAGGGGGCACCTTTGCTCCCCGGGTGGGCCGAATGGCACGACTGGGTGAGGGCAGAGAAGGCCCCAGAAGGCCTTCAGGGAGCTGCCAGAGCAGAGCAGTGCTCAGGAAAAGGCACTCTTCTTTCTGCAGGCTGGATGCACCCTCGAGTTTCTGCTTGAGGCAGAGAGAGCTGAGCTAGGCGATTCCCTGGCTGAAGGCAAAGCAGAGAGTTTTTCGGTGGAGCGAGGGCTTCATCTGCTGGCCCACAAGCATGGAAGGTGAAGCCTGGCTGCCACTGAGTTCCTGAGCAGGTTTCCAAGCTGGAGGCCCTGTGGCTCTACAAGCTCGAGAGTCCTGCCTAGGACTTGCCTCTGGCAACAGAGTGGGGGCCAAGGGCCTGTGGGCTGCAGGGTGCTCGGAAGCCGCAGGGGAGGCTTTGGGCACCCAGTGCCCTGTGATGGAAAATGCTGCAGGCCTGAGCCTCCAGGAACTCCTGCAGGGCTTTGGAGTGGCAAAGCTGTCCTTAGCAGAAGGCTCCCTGCCCAGGGCTGCAGGCCTTTGGGGCTGGCTCAGCTGCAGCTTCCTTGCAGGCTGCTGGTCCAGGGGCGTGTGTGCCCTGGTCCAGAGTGCTGTAGGAGGAGGTCCTAGCAAGGGGCGAGCAAGCCCCTTGTTCCCTTGGCAGAGACTGGGCTGTGCACACAGAGGCCTGCCAGCAGTGAAGACAGTGCGGGCAGCAAGGGGGTGTGGCAGGCAGCGCCGAGGTGGCAGGAGTCCTGCTTGAGAGTGGGGTCCTGACGGTTTTGTGCTCAGGCCCCAGTGGCCCCGGGCTCACACAGCCTCTGGACCTGCAGCTTCCCAGCAGGGCAAGAGACACACAGGCAAGCCACTGGGGCCTACTCGAATGAACTGTGCTCTGTCGAGGCCCTGCTGGCTGGCAGTGGCCTAGGCCAGCACAGGCCCTAGGGCTGGCTTTGGCCTGCCATCCACGTTCCTCACTCGGGCCGTTCTGCCTGTCAGACCCACCACTCCCTCGAAGTGTGCTCCTGAGGCCCTTGGACAGTTGGGGGAAGTGGAGGCTCTCCCAGCATGGGAGGCCTGCCCAGCACATTGCTCTGGGTGCAAAGAGGATTCCCTGCACCGCGGGCACCGGGACTACATTTTCTGCACACAGGAGACACTTGGCACACACCGTGTGTGCCCATGGAAAGCGGTGTGCCAGAGAGGCACCAACCTGGGATGTATGGCCCTCTCCCATAGACGCCCTCCATGCAGCAGGCTGTCGTGGATTCAGCTGCAGGCCTTTGTGGCTGGAGAGACAGCAGCTCCTCTGGAGGCTCTGGGTCAGTGTGCACTCCCGTTCGAGGAAACGAGGCCTGTGGGGTGAGGTCCTTGCAAAGAATGGCAAGCAGCCTGCTCCTTTCGATGAGACGCACGTGTGGTGAGAGAGGCTTGGCAGCAGAGAGAAAGCAAGAGGGGCATCCAGGGAGGGGATGGGCATGCAGCTCGGAGGCCCCAGATCTCCTGCTTCCCAACCAGGGAAGGCCGGCTAGGCCCACCAGGCCCCATTCCCAAGTGCACACCCAGCTTCTGGATCGGCCCTTTCCCAGCCCTGAAAACACACACAGGCCGTACCCTGAGCCCTGCCGAGGGGGCACCTTTGCTCCCCGGGTGGGCCGAATGGCACGACTGGGTGAGGGCAGAGAAGGCCCCAGAAGGCCTTCAGGGAGCTGCCAGAGCAGAGCAGTGCTCAGGAAAAGGCACTCTTCTTTCTGCAGGCTGGATGCACCCTCGAGTTTCTGCTTGAGGCAGAGAGAGCTGAGCTAGGCGATTCCCTGGCTGAAGGCAAAGCAGAGAGTTT
This sequence comes from Hippopotamus amphibius kiboko, assembly GCF_030028045.1. Classification (NCBI taxonomy): domain Eukaryota; kingdom Metazoa; phylum Chordata; class Mammalia; order Artiodactyla; family Hippopotamidae; genus Hippopotamus; species Hippopotamus amphibius. The sequence goes on along the minus strand of NW_026648440.1, from coordinate 63,131 downwards.
TTCGGTGGAGCGAGGGCTTCATCTGCTTGCCGACAAGCATGGAAGGTGAAGCCTGGCTGCCACTGAGTTCCTGAGCAGGTTTCCAAGCTGGAGGCCCTGTGGCTCTACAAGCTCGAGAGTCCTGCCTAGGACTTGCCTCTGGCAACAGAGTGGGGGCCAAGGGCCTGTGGGCTGCAGGGTGCTCGGAAGCCGCAGGGGAGGCTTTGGGCACCCAGTGCCCTGTGATGGAAAATGCTGCAGGCCTGAGCCTCCAGGAACTCCTGCAGGGCTTTGGAGTGGCAAAGCTGTCCTTAGCAGAAGGCTCCCTGCCCAGGGCTGCAGGCCTTTGGGGCTGGCTCAGCTGCAGCTTCCTTGCAGGCTGCTGGTCCAGGGGCGTGTGTGCCCTGGTCCAGAGTGCTGTAGGAGGAGGTCCTAGCAAGGGGCGAGCAAGCCCCTTGTTCCCTTGGCAGAGACTGGGCTGTGCACACAGAGGCCTGCCAGCAGTGAAGACAGTGCGGGCAGCAAGGGGGTGTGGCAGGCAGCGCCGAGGTGGCAGGAGTCCTGCTTGAGAGTGGGGTCCTGACGGTTTTGTGCTCAGGCCCCAGTGGCCCCGGGCTCACACAGCCTCTGGACCTGCAGCTTCCCAGCAGGGCAAGAGACACACAGGCAAGCCCCTGGGGCCTACTCGAATGAACTGTGCTCTGTCGAGGCCCTGCTGGCTGGCAGTGGCCTAGGCCAGCACAGGCCCTAGGGCTGGCTTTGGCCTGCCATCCACGTTCCTCACTCGGGCCGTTCTGCCTGTCAGACCCACCACTCCCTCGAAGTGTGCTCCTGAGGCCCTTGGACAGTTGGGGGAAGTGGAGGCTCTCCCAGCATGGGAGGCCTGCCCAGCACATTGCTCTGGGTGCAAAGAGGATTCCCTGCACCGCGGGCACCGGGACTACATTTTCTGCACACAGGAGACACTTGGCACACACCGTGTGTGCCCATGGAAAGCGGTGTGCCAGAGAGGCACCAACCTGGGATGTATGGCCCTCTCCCATAGACGCCCTCCATGCAGCAGGCTGTCGTGGATTCAGCTGCAGGCCTTTGTGGCTGGAGAGACAGCAGCTCCTCTGGAGGCTCTGGGTCAGTGTGCACTCCCGTTCGAGGAAACGAGGCCTGTGGGGTGAGGTCCTTGCAAAGAATGGCAAGCAGCCTGCTCCTTTCGATGAGACGCACGTGTGGTGAGAGAGGCTTGGCAGCAGAGAGAAAGCAAGAGGGGCATCCAGGGAGGGGATGGGCATGCAGCTCGGAGGCCCCAGATCTCCTGCTTCCCAACCAGGGAAGGCCGGCTAGGCCCACCAGGCCCCATTCCCAAGTGCACACCCAGCTTCTGGATCGGCCCTTTCCCAGCCCTGAAAACACACACAGGCCGTACCCTGAGCCCTGCCGAGGGGGCACCTTTGCTCCCCGGGTGGGCCGAATGGCACGACTGGGTGAGGGCAGAGAAGGCCCCAGAAGGCCTTCAGGGAGCTGCCAGAGCAGAGCAGTGCTCAGGAAAAGGCACTCTTCTTTCTGCAGGCTGGATGCACCCTCGAGTTTCTGCTTGAGGCAGAGAGAGCTGAGCTAGGCGATTCCCTGGCTGAAGGCAAAGCAGAGAGTTTTTCGGTGGAGCGAGGGCTTCATCTGCTTGCCGACAAGCATGGAAGGTGAAGCCTGGCTGCCACTGAGTTCCTGAGCAGGTTTCCAAGCTGGAGGCTCTGTGGCTCTACAAGCTCGAGAGTCCTGCCTAGGACTTGCCTCTGGCAACAGAGTGGGGGCCAAGGGCCTGTGGGCTGCAGGGTGCTCGGAAGCCGCAGGGGAGGCTTTGGGCACCCAGTGCCCTGTGATGGAAAATGCTGCAGGCCTGAGCCTCCAGGAACTCCTGCAGGGCTTTGGAGTGGCAAAGCTGTCCTTAGCAGAAGGCTCCCTGCCCAGGGCTGCAGGCCTTTGGGGCTGGCTCAGCTGCAGCTTCCTTGCAGGCTGCTGGTCCAGGGGCGTGTGTGCCCTGGTCCAGAGTGCTGTAGGAGGAGGTCCTAGCAAGGGGCGAGCAAGCCCCTTGTTCCCTTGGCAGAGACTGGGCTGTGCACACAGAGGCCTGCCAGCAGTGAAGACAGTGCGGGCAGCAAGGGGGTGTGGCAGGCAGCGCCGAGGTGGCAGGAGTCCTGCTTGAGAGTGGGGTCCTGACGGTTTTGTGCTCAGGCCCCAGTGGCCCCGGGCTCACACAGCCTCTGGACCTGCAGCTTCCCAGCAGGGCAAGAGCCACACAGGCAAGCCCCTGGGGCCTACTCGAATGAACTGTGCTCTGTCGAGGCCCTGCTGGCTGGCAGTGGCCTAGGCCAGCACAGGCCCTAGGGCTGGCTTTGGCCTGCCATCCACGTTCCTCACTCGGGCCGTTCTGCCTGTCAGACCCACCACTCCCTCGAAGTGTGCTCCTGAGGCCCTTGGACAGTTGGGGGAAGTGGAGGCTCTCCCAGCATGGGAGGCCTGCCCAGCACATTGCTCTGGGTGCAAAGAGGATTCCCTGCACCGCGGGCACCGGGACTACATTTTCTGCACACAGGAGACACTTGGCACACACCGTGTGTGCCCATGGAAAGCGGTGTGCCAGAGAGGCACCCACCTGGGATGTATGGCCCTCTCCCATAGACGCCCTCCATGCAGCAGGCTGTCGTGGAGTCAGCTGCAGGCCTTTGTGGCTGGAGAGACAGCAGCTCCTCTGGAGGCTCTGGGTCAGTGTGCACGCCCGTTCGAGGAAACGAGGCCTGTGGGGTGAGGTCCTTGCAAAGAATGGCAAGCAGCCTGCTCCTTTCGATGAGACGCACGTGTGGTGAGAGAGGCTTGGCAGCAGAGAGAAAGCAAGAGGGGCATCCAGGGAGGGGATGGGCATGCAGCTCGGAGGCCCCAGATCTCCTGCTTCCCAACCAGGGAAGGCCGGCTAGGCCCACCAGGCCCCATTCCCAAGTGCACACCCAGCTTCTGGATCGGCCCTTTCCCAGCCCTGAAAACACACACAGGCCGTACCCTGAGCCCTGCCGAGGGGGCACCTTTGCTCCCCGGGTGGGCCGAATGGCACGACTGGGTGAGGGCAGAGAAGGCCCCAGAAGGCCTTCAGGGAGCTGCCAGAGCAGAGCAGTGCTCAGGAAAAGGCACTCTTCTTTCTGCAGGCTGGATGCACCCTCGAGTTTCTGCTTGAGGCAGAGAGAGCTGAGCTAGGCGATTCCCTGGCTGAAGGCAAAGCAGAGAGTTTTTCGGTGGAGCGAGGGCTTCATCTGCTTGCCGACAAGCATGGAAGGTGAAGCCTGGCTGCCACTGAGTTCCTGAGCAGGTTTCCAAGCTGGAGGCTCTGTGGCTCTACAAGCTCGAGAGTCCTGCCTAGGACTTGCCTCTGGCAACAGAGTGGGGGCCAAGGGCCTGTGGGCTGCAGGGTGCTCGGAAGCCGCAGGGGAGGCTTTGGGCACCCAGTGCCCTGTGATGGAAAATGCTGCAGGCCTGAGCCTCCAGGAACTCCTGCAGGGCTTTGGAGTGGCAAAGCTGTCCTTAGCAGAAGGCTCCCTGCCCAGGGCTGCAGGCCTTTGGGGCTGGCTCAGCTGCAGCTTCCTTGCAGGCTGCTGGTCCAGGGGCGTGTGTGCCCTGGTCCAGAGTGCTGTAGGAGGAGGTCCTAGCAAGGGGCGAGCAAGCCCCTTGTTCCCTTGGCAGAGACTGGGCTGTGCACACAGAGGCCTGCCAGCAGTGAAGACAGTGCGGGCAGCAAGGGGGTGTGGCAGGCAGCGCCGAGGTGGCAGGAGTCCTGCTTGAGAGTGGGGTCCTGACGGTTTTGTGCTCAGGCCCCAGTGGCCCCGGGCTCACACAGCCTCTGGACCTGCAGCTTCCCAGCAGGGCAAGAGCCACACAGGCAAGCCCCTGGGGCCTACTCGAATGAACTGTGCTCTGTCGAGGCCCTGCTGGCTGGCAGTGGCCTAGGCCAGCACAGGCCCTAGGGCTGGCTTTGGCCTGCCATCCACGTTCCTCACTCGGGCCGTTCTGCCTGTCAGACCCACCACTCCCTCGAAGTGTGCTCCTGAGGCCCTTGGACAGTTGGGGGAAGTGGAGGCTCTCCCAGCATGGGAGGCCTGCCCAGCACATTGCTCTGGGTGCAAAGAGGATTCCCTGCACCGCGGGCACCGGGACTACATTTTCTGCACACAGGAGACACTTGGCACACACCGTGTGTGCCCATGGAAAGCGGTGTGCCAGAGAGGCACCCACCTGGGATGTATGGCCCTCTCCCATAGACGCCCTCCATGCAGCAGGCTGTCGTGGAGTCAGCTGCAGGCCTTTGTGGCTGGAGAGACAGCAGCTCCTCTGGAGGCTCTGGGTCAGTGTGCACGCCCGTTCGAGGAAACGAGGCCTGTGGGGTGAGGTCCTTGCAAAGAATGGCAAGCAGCCTGCTCCTTTCGATGAGACGCACGTGTGGTGAGAGAGGCTTGGCAGCAGAGAGAAAGCAAGAGGGGCATCCAGGGAGGGGATGGGCATGCAGCTCGGAGGCCCCAGATCTCCTGCTTCCCAACCAGGGAAGGCCGGCTAGGCCCACCAGGCCCCATTCCCAAGTGCACACCCAGCTTCTGGATCGGCCCTTTCCCAGCCCTGAAAACACACACAGGCCGTACCCTGAGCCCTGCCGAGGGGGCACCTTTGCTCCCCGGGTGGGCCGAATGGCACGACTGGGTGAGGGCAGAGAAGGCCCCAGAAGGCCTTCAGGGAGCTGCCAGAGCAGAGCAGTGCTCAGGAAAAGGCACTCTTCTTTCTGCAGGCTGGATGCACCCTCGAGTTTCTGCTTGAGGCAGAGAGAGCTGAGCTAGGCGATTCCCTGGCTGAAGGCAAAGCAGAGAGTTTTTCGGTGGAGCGAGGGCTTCATCTGCTTGCCGACAAGCATGGAAGGTGAAGCCTGGCTGCCACTGAGTTCCTGAGCAGGTTTCCAAGCTGGAGGCTCTGTGGCTCTACAAGCTCGAGAGTCCTGCCTAGGACTTGCCTCTGGCAACAGAGTGGGGGCCAAGGGCCTGTGGGCTGCAGGGTGCTCGGAAGCCGCAGGGGAGGCTTTGGGCACCCAGTGCCCTGTGATGGAAAATGCTGCAGGCCTGAGCCTCCAGGAACTCCTGCAGGGCTTTGGAGTGGCAAAGCTGTCCTTAGCAGAAGGCTCCCTGCCCAGGGCTGCAGGCCTTTGGGGCTGGCTCAGCTGCAGCTTCCTTGCAGGCTGCTGGTCCAGGGGCGTGTGTGCCCTGGTCCAGAGTGCTGTAGGAGGAGGTCCTAGCAAGGGGCGAGCAAGCCCCTTGTTCCCTTGGCAGAGACTGGGCTGTGCACACAGAGGCCTGCCAGCAGTGAAGACAGTGCGGGCAGCAAGGGGGTGTGGCAGGCAGCGCCGAGGTGGCAGGAGTCCTGCTTGAGAGTGGGGTCCTGACGGTTTTGTGCTCAGGCCCCAGTGGCCCCGGGCTCACACAGCCTCTGGACCTGCAGCTTCCCAGCAAGGCAAGAGGCACACAGGCAAGCCCCTGGGGCCTACTCGAATGAACTGTGCTCTGTCGAGGCCCTGCTGGCTGGCAGTGGCCTAGGCCAGCACAGGCCCTAGGGCTGGCTTTGGCCTGCCATCCACGTTCCTCACTCGGGCCGTTCTGCCTGTCAGACCCACCACTCCCTCGAAGTGTGCTCCTGAGGCCCTTGGACAGTTGGGGGAAGTGGAGGCTCTCCCAGCATGGGAGGCCTGCCCAGCACATTGCTCTGGGTGCAAAGAGGATTCCCTGCACCGCGGGCACCGGGACTACATTTTCTGCACACAGGAGACACTTGGCACACACCGTGTGTGCCCATGGAAAGCGGTGTGCCAGAGAGGCACCAACCTGGGATGTATGGCCCTCTCCCATAGACGCCCTCCATGCAGCAGGCTGTCGTGGATTCAGCTGCAGGCCTTTGTGGCTGGAGAGACAGCAGCTCCTCTGGAGGCTCTGGGTCAGTGTGCACTCCCGTTCGAGGAAACGAGGCCTGTGGGGTGAGGTCCTTGCAAAGAATGGCAAGCAGCCTGCTCCTTTCGATGAGACGCACGTGTGGTGAGAGAGGCTTGGCAGCAGAGAGAAAGCAAGAGGGGCATCCAGGGAGGGGATGGGCATGCAGCTCGGAGGCCCCAGATCTCCTGCTTCCCAACCAGGGAAGGCCGGCTAGGCCCACCAGGCCCCATTCCCAAGTGCACACCCAGCTTCTGGATCGGCCCTTTCCCAGCCCTGAAAACACACACAGGCCGTACCCTGAGCCCTGCCGAGGGGGCACCTTTGCTCCCCGGGTGGGCCGAATGGCACGACTGGGTGAGGGCAGAGAAGGCCCCAGAAGGCCTTCAGGGAGCTGCCAGAGCAGAGCAGTGCTCAGGAAAAGGCACTCTTCTTTCTGCAGGCTGGATGCACCCTCGAGTTTCTGCTTGAGGCAGAGAGAGCTGAGCTAGGCGATTCCCTGGCTGAAGGCAAAGCAGAGAGTTTTTCGGTGGAGCGAGGGCTTCATCTGCTTGCCGACAAGCATGGAAGGTGAAGCCTGGCTGCCACTGAGTTCCTGAGCAGGTTTCCAAGCTGGAGGCCCTGTGGCTCTACAAGCTCGAGAGTCCTGCCTAGGACTTGCCTCTGGCAACAGAGTGGGGGCCAAGGGCCTGTGGGCTGCAGGGTGCTCGGAAGCCGCAGGGGAGGCTTTGGGCACCCAGTGCCCTGTGATGGAAAATGCTGCAGGCCTGAGCCTCCAGGAACTCCTGCAGGGCTTTGGAGTGGCAAAGCTGTCCTTAGCAGAAGGCTCCCTGCCCAGGGCTGCAGGCCTTTGTGGCTGGCTCAGCTGCAGCTTCCTTGCAGGCTGCTGGTCCAGGGGCGTGTGTGCCCTGGTCCAGAGTGCTGTAGGAGGAGGTCCTAGCAAGGGGCGAGCAAGCCCCTTGTTCCCTTGGCAGAGACTGGGCTGTGCACACAGAGGCCTGCCAGCAGTGAAGACAGTGCGGGCAGCAAGGGGGTGTGGCAGGCAGCGCCGAGGTGGCAGGAGTCCTGCTTGAGAGTGGGGTCCTGACGGTTTTGTGCTCAGGCCCCAGTGGCCCCGGGCACACACAGCCTCTGGACCTGCAGCTTCCCAGCAGGGCAAGAGGCACACAGGCAAGCCCCTGGGGCCTACTCGAATGAACTGTGCTCTGTCGAGGCCCTGCTGGCTGGCAGTGGCCTAGGCCAGCACAGGCCCTAGGGCTGGCTTTGGCCTGCCATCCACGTTCCTCACTCGGGCCGTTCTGCCTGTCAGACCCACCACTCCCTCGAAGTGTGCTCCTGAGGCCCTTGGACAGTTGGGGGAAGTGGAGGCTCTCCCAGCATGGGAGGCCTGCCCAGCACATTGCTCTGGGTGCAAAGAGGATTCCCTGCACCGCGGGCACCGGGACTACATTTTCTGCACACAGGAGACACTTGGCACACACCGTGTGTGCCCATGGAAAGCGGTGTGCCAGAGAGGCACCAACCTGGGATGTATGGCCCTCTCCCATAGACGCCCTCCATGCAGCAGGCTGTCGTGGATTCAGCTGCAGGCCTTTGTGGCTGGAGAGACAGCAGCTCCTCTGGAGGCTCTGGGTCAGTGTGCACTCCCGTTCGAGGAAACGAGGCCTGTGGGGTGAGGTCCTTGCAAAGAATGGCAAGCAGCCTGCTCCTTTCGATGAGACGCACGTGTGGTGAGAGAGGCTTGGCAGCAGAGAGAAAGCAAGAGGGGCATCCAGGGAGGGGATGGGCATGCAGCTCGGAGGCCCCAGATCTCCTGCTTCCCAACCAGGGAAGGCCGGCTAGGCCCACCAGGCCCCATTCCCAAGTGCACACCCAGCTTCTGGATCGGCCCTTTCCCAGCCCTGAAAACACACACAGGCCGTACCCTGAGCCCTGCCGAGGGGGCACCTTTGCTCCCCGGGTGGGCCGAATGGCACGACTGGGTGAGGGCAGAGAAGGCCCCAGAAGGCCTTCAGGGAGCTGCCAGAGCAGAGCAGTGCTCAGGAAAAGGCACTCTTCTTTCTGCAGGCTGGATGCACCCTCGAGTTTCTGCTTGAGGCAGAGAGAGCTGAGCTAGGCGATTCCCTGGCTGAAGGCAAAGCAGAGAGTTTTTCGGTGGAGCGAGGGCTTCATCTGCTTGCCGACAAGCATGGAAGGTGAAGCCTGGCTGCCACTGAGTTCCTGAGCAGGTTTCCAAGCTGGAGGCCCTGTGGCTCTACAAGCTCGAGAGTCCTGCCTAGGACTTGCCTCTGGCAACAGAGTGGGGGCCAAGGGCCTGTGGGCTGCAGGGTGCTCGGAAGCCGCAGGGGAGGCTTTGGGCACCCAGTGCCCTGTGATGGAAAATGCTGCAGGCCTGAGCCTCCAGGAACTCCTGCAGGGCTTTGGAGTGGCAAAGCTGTCCTTAGCAGAAGGCTCCCTGCCCAGGGCTGCAGGCCTTTGTGGCTGGCTCAGCTGCAGCTTCCTTGCAGGCTGCTGGTCCAGGGGCGTGTGTGCCCTGGTCCAGAGTGCTGTAGGAGGAGGTCCTAGCAAGGGGCGAGCAAGCCCCTTGTTCCCTTGGCAGAGACTGGGCTGTGCACACAGAGGCCTGCCAGCAGTGAAGACAGTGCGGGCAGCAAGGGGGTGTGGCAGGCAGCGCCGAGGTGGCAGGAGTCCTGCTTGAGAGTGGGGTCCTGACGGTTTTGTGCTCAGGCCCCAGTGGCCCCGGGCACACACAGCCTCTGGACCTGCAGCTTCCCAGCAGGGCAAGAGCCACACAGGCAAGCCCCTGGGGCCTACTCGAATGAACTGTGCTCTGTCGAGGCCCTGCTGGCTGGCAGTGGCCTAGGCCAGCACAGGCCCTAGGGCTGGCTTTGGCCTGCCATCCACGTTCCTCACTCGGGCCGTTCTGCCTGTCAGACCCACCACTCCCTCGAAGTGTGCTCCTGAGGCCCTTGGACAGTTGGGGGAAGTGGAGGCTCTCCCAGCATGGGAGGCCTGCCCAGCACATTGCTCTGGGTGCAAAGAGGATTCCCTGCACCGCGGGCACCGGGACTACATTTTCTGCACACAGGAGACACTTGGCACACACCGTGTGTGCCCATGGAAAGCGGTGTGCCAGAGAGGCACCAACCTGGGATGTATGGCCCTCTCCCATAGACGCCCTCCATGCAGCAGGCTGTCGTGGATTCAGCTGCAGGCCTTTGTGGCTGGAGAGACAGCAGCTCCTCTGGAGGCTCTGGGTCAGTGTGCACTCCCGTTCGAGGAAACGAGGCCTGTGGGGTGAGGTCCTTGCAAAGAATGGCAAGCAGCCTGCTCCTTTCGATGAGACGCACGTGTGGTGAGAGAGGCTTGGCAGCAGAGAGAAAGCAAGAGGGGCATCCAGGGAGGGGATGGGCATGCAGCTCGGAGGCCCCAGATCTCCTGCTTCCCAACCAGGGAAGGCCGGCTAGGCCCACCAGGCCCCATTCCCAAGTGCACACCCAGCTTCTGGATCGGCCCTTTCCCAGCCCTGAAAACACACACAGGCCGTACCCTGAGCCCTGCCGAGGGGGCACCTTTGCTCCCCGGGTGGGCCGAATGGCACGACTGGGTGAGGGCAGAGAAGGCCCCAGAAGGCCTTCAGGGAGCTGCCAGAGCAGAGCAGTGCTCAGGAAAAGGCACTCTTCTTTCTGCAGGCTGGATGCACCCTCGAGTTTCTGCTTGAGGCAGAGAGAGCTGAGCTAGGCGATTCCCTGGCTGAAGGCAAAGCAGAGAGTTTTTCTGTGGAGCGAGGGCTCCATCTGCTGGCCCACAAGCATGGAAGGTGAAGCCTGGCTGCCACTGAGTTCCTGAGCAGGTTTCCAAGCTGGAGGCCCTGTGGCTCTACAAGCTCGAGAGTCCTGCCTAGGACTTGCCTCTGGCAACAGAGTGGGGGCCAAGGGCCTGTGGGCTGCAGGGTGCTCGGAAGCCGCAGGGGAGGCTTTGGGCACCCAGTGCCCTGTGATGGAAAATGCTGCAGGCCTGAGCCTCCAGGAACTCCTGCAGGGCTTTGGAGTGGCAAAGCTGTCCTTAGCAGAAGGCTCCCTGCCCAGGGCTGCAGGCCTTTGTGGCTGGCTCAGCTGCAGCTTCCTTGCAGGCTGCTGGTCCAGGGGCGTGTGTGCCCTGGTCCAGAGTGCTGTAGGAGGAGGTCCTAGCAAGGGGCGAGCAAGCCCCTTGTTCCCTTGGCAGAGACTGGGCTGTGCACACAGAGGCCTGCCAGCAGTGAAGACAGTGCGGGCAGCAAGGGGGTGTGGCAGGCAGCGCCGAGGTGGCAGGAGTCCTGCTTGAGAGTGGGGTCCTGACGGTTTTGTGCTCAGGCCCCAGTGGCCCCGGGCACACACAGCCTCTGGACCTGCAGCTTCCCAGCAGGGCAAGAGGCAAACAGGCAAGCCCCTGGGGCCTACTCGAATGAACTGTGCTCTGTCGAGGCCCTGCTGGCTGGCAGTGGCCTAGGCCAGCACAGGCCCTAGGGCTGGCTTTGGCCTGCCATCCACGTTCCTCACTCGGGCCGTTCTGCCTGTCAGACCCACCACTCCCTCGAAGTGTGCTCCTGAGGCCCTTGGACAGTTGGGGGAAGTGGAGGCTCTCCCAGCATGGGAGGCCTGCCCAGCACATTGCTCTGGGTGCAAAGAGGATTCCCTGCACCGCGGGCACCGGGACTACATTTTCTGCACACAGGAGACACTTGGCACACACCGTGTGTGCCCATGGAAAGCGGTGTGCCAGAGAGGCACCAACCTGGGATGTATGGCCCTCTCCCATAGACGCCCTCCATGCAGCAGGCTGTCGTGGATTCAGCTGCAGGCCTTTGTGGCTGGAGAGACAGCAGCTCCTCTGGAGGCTCTGGGTCAGTGTGCACTCCCATTCGAGGAAACGAGGCCTGTGGGGTGAGGTCCTTGCAAAGAATGGCAAGCAGCCTGCTCCTTTCGATGAGACGCACGTGTGGTGAGAGAGGCTTGGCAGCAGAGAGAAAGCAAGAGGGGCATCCAGGGAGGGGATGGGCATGCAGCTCGGAGGCCCCAGATCTCCTGCTTCCCAACCAGGGAAGGCCGGCTAGGCCCACCAGGCCCCATTCCCAAGTGCACACCCAGCTTCTGGATCGGCCCTTTCCCAGCCCTGAAAACACACACAGGCCGTACCCTGAGCCCTGCCGAGGGGGCACCTTTGCTCCCCGGGTGGGCCGAATGGCACGACTGGGTGAGGGCAGAGAAGGCCCCAGAAGGCCTTCAGGGAGCTGCCAGAGCAGAGCAGTGCTCAGGAAAAGGCACTCTTCTTTCTGCAGGCTGGATGCACCCTCGAGTTTCTGCTTGAGGCAGAGAGAGCTGAGCTAGGCGATTCCCTGGCTGAAGGCAAAGCAGAGAGTTTTTCGGTGGAGCGAGGGCTTCATCTGCTTGCCGACAAGCATGGAAGGTGAAGCCTGGCTGCCACTGAGTTCCTGAGCAGGTTTCCAAGCTGGAGGCTCTGTGGCTCTACAAGCTCGAGAGTCCTGCCTAGGACTTGCCTCTGGCAACAGAGTGGGGGCCAAGGGCCTGTGGGCTGCAGGGTGCTCGGAAGCCGCAGGGGAGGCTTTGGGCACCCAGTGCCCTGTGATGGAAAATGCTGCAGGCCTGAGCCTCCAGGAACTCCTGCAGGGCTTTGGAGTGGCAAAGCTGTCCTTAGCAGAAGGCTCCCTGCCCAGGGCTGCAGGCCTTTGGGGCTGGCTCAGCTGCAGCTTCCTTGCAGGCTGCTGGTCCAGGGGCGTGTGTGCCCTGGTCCAGAGTGCTGTAGGAGGAGGTCCTAGCAAGGGGCGAGCAAGCCCCTTGTTCCCTTGGCAGAGACTGGGCTGTGCACACAGAGGCCTGCCAGCAGTGAAGACAGTGCGGGCAGCAAGGGGGTGTGGCAGGCAGCGCCGAGGTGGCAGGAGTCCTGCTTGAGAGTGGGGTCCTGACGGTTTTGTGCTCAGGCCCCAGTGGCCCCGGGCTCACACAGCCTCTGGACCTGCAGCTTCCCAGCAGGGCAAGAGGCACACAGGCAAGCCCCTGGGGCCTACTCGAATGAACTGTGCTCTGTCGAGGCCCTGCTGGCTGGCAGTGGCCTAGGCCAGCACAGGCCCTAGGGCTGGCTTTGGCCTGCCATCCACGTTCCTCACTCGGGCCGTTCTGCCTGTCAGACCCACCACTCCCTCGAAGTGTGCTCCTGAGGCCCTTGGACAGTTGGGGGAAGTGGAGGCTCTCCCAGCATGGGAGGCCTGCCCAGCACATTGCTCTGGGTGCAAAGAGGATTCCCTGCACCGCGGGCACCGGGACTACATTTTCTGCACACAGGAGACACTTGGCACACACCGTGTCTGCCCATGGAAAGCGGTGTGCCAGAGAGGCACCCACCTGGGATGTATGGCCCTCTCCCATAGACGCCCTCCATGCAGCAGGCTGTCGTGGATTCAGCTGCAGGCCTTTGTGGCTGGAGAGACAGCAGCTCCTCTGGAGGCTCTGGGTCAGTGTGCACTCCCGTTCGAGGAAACGAGGCCTGTGGGGTGAGGTCCTTGCAAAGAATGGCAAGCAGCCTGCTCCTTTCGATGAGACGCACGTGTGGTGAGAGAGGCTTGGCAGCAGAGAGAAAGCAAGAGGGGCATCCAGGGAGGGGATGGGCATGCAGCTCGGAGGCCCCAGATCTCCTGCTTCCCAACCAGGGAAGGCCGGCTAGGCCCACCAGGCCCCATTCCCAAGTGCACACCCAGCTTCTGGATCGGCCCTTTCCCAGCCCTGAAAACACACACAGGCCGTACCCTGAGCCCTGCCGAGGGGGCACCTTTGCTCCCCGGGTGGGCCGAATGGCACGACTGGGTGAGGGCAGAGAAGGCCCCAGAAGGCCTTCAGGGAGCTGCCAGAGCAGAGCAGTGCTCAGGAAAAGGCACTCTTCTTTCTGCAGGCTGGATGCACCCTCGAGTTTCTGCTTGAGGCAGAGAGAGCTGAGCTAGGCGATTCCCTGGCTGAAGGCAAAGCAGAGAGTTTTTCGGTGGAGCGAGGGCTTCATCTGCTTGCCAACAAGCATGGAAGGTGAAGCCTGGCTGCCACTGAGTTCCTGAGCAGGTTTCCAAGCTGGAGGCTCTGTGGCTCTACAAGCTCGAGAGTCCTGCCTAGGACTTGCCTCTGGCAACAGAGTGGGGGCCAAGGGCCTGTGGGCTGCAGGGTGCTCGGAAGCCGCAGGGGAGGCTTTGGGCACCCAGTGCCCTGTGATGGAAAATGCTGCAGGCCTGAGCCTCCAGGAACTCCTGCAGGGCTTTGGAGTGGCAAAGCTGTCCTTAGCAGAAGGCTCCCTGCCCAGGGCTGCAGGCCTTTGGGGCTGGCTCAGCTGCAGCTTCCTTGCAGGCTGCTGGTCCAGGGGCGTGTGTGCCCTGGTCCAGAGTGCTGTAGGAGGAGGTCCTAGCAAGGGGCGAGCAAGCCCCTTGTTCCCTTGGCAGAGACTGGGCTGTGCACACAGAGGCCTGCCAGCAGTGAAGACAGTGCGGGCAGCAAGGGGGTGTGGCAGGCAGCGCCGAGGTGGCAGGAGTCCTGCTTGAGAGTGGGGTCCTGACGGTTTTGTGCTCAGGCCCCAGTGGCCCCGGGCTCACACAGCCTCTGGACCTGCAGCTTCCCAGCAGGGCAAGAGGCACACAGGCAAGCCCCTGGGGCCTACTCGAATGAACTGTGCTCTGTCGAGGCCCTGCTGGCTGGCAGTGGCCTAGGCCAGCACAGGCCCTAGGGCTGGCTTTGGCCTGCCATCCACGTTCCTCACTCGGGCCGTTCTGCCTGTCAGACCCACCACTCCCTCGAAGTGTGCTCCTGAGGCCCTTGGACAGTTGGGGGAAGTGGAGGCTCTCCCAGCATGGGAGGCCTGCCCAGCACATTGCTCTGGGTGCAAAGAGGATTCCCTGCACCGCGGGCACCGGGACTACATTTTCTGCACACAGGAGACACTTGGCACACACCGTGTCTGCCCATGGAAAGCGGTGTGCCAGAGAGGCACCCACCTGGGATGTATGGCCCTCTCCCATAGACGCCCTCCATGCAGCAGGCTGTCGTGGAGTCAGCTGCAGGCCTTTGTGGCTGGAGAGACAGCAGCTCCTCTGGAGGCTCTGGGTCAGTGTGCACGCCCGTTCGAGGAAACGAGGCCTGTGGGGTGAGGTCCTTGCAAAGAATGGCAAGCAGCCTGCTCCTTTCGATGAGACGCACGTGTGGTGAGAGAGGCTTGGCAGCAGAGAGAAAGCAAGAGGGGCATCCAGGGAGGGGATGGGCATGCAGCTCGGAGGCCCCAGATCTCCTGCTTCCCAACCAGGGAAGGCCGGCTAGGCCCACCAGGCCCCATTCCCAAGTGCACACCCAGCTTCTGGATCGGCCCTTTCCCAGCCCTGAAAACACACACAGGCCGTACCCTGAGCCCTGCCGAGGGGGCACCTTTGCTCCCCGGGTGGGCCGAATGGCACGACTGGGTGAGGGCAGAGAAGGCCCCAGAAGGCCTTCAGGGAGCTGCCAGAGCAGAGCAGTGCTCAGGAAAAGGCACTCTTCTTTCTGCAGGCTGGATGCACCCTCGAGTTTCTGCTTGAGGCAGAGAGAGCTGAGCTAGGCGATTCCCTGGCTGAAGGCAAAGCAGAGAGTTTTTCGGTGGAGCGAGGGCTTCATCTGCTTGCCGACAAGCATGGAAGGTGAAGCCTGGCTGCCACTGAGTTCCTGAGCAGGTTTCCATGCTGGAGGCTCTGTGGCTCTACAAGCTCGAGAGTCCTGCCTAGGACTTGCCTCTGGCAACAGAGTGGGGGCCAAGGGCCTGTGGGCTGCAGGGTGCTCGGAAGCCGCAGGGGAGGCTTTGGGCACCCAGTGCCCTGTGATGGAAAATGCTGCAGGCCTGAGCCTCCAGGAACTCCTGCAGGGCTTTGGAGTGGCAAAGCTGTCCTTAGCAGAAGGCTCCCTGCCCAGGGCTGCAGGCCTTTGGGGCTGGCTCAGCTGCAGCTTCCTTGCAGGCTGCTGGTCCAGGGGCGTGTGTGCCCTGGTCCAGAGTGCTGTAGGAGGAGGTCCTAGCAAGGGGCGAGCAAGCCCCTTGTTCCCTTGGCAGAGACTGGGCTGTGCACACAGAGGCCTGCCAGCAGTGAAGACAGTGCGGGCAGCAAGGGGGTGTGGCAGGCAGCGCCGAGGTGGCAGGAGTCCTGCTTGAGAGTGGGGTCCTGACGGTTTTGTGCTCAGGCCCCAGTGGCCCCGGGCTCACACAGCCTCTGGACCTGCAGCTTCCCAGCAGGGCAAGAGGCACACAGGCAAGCCCCTGGGGCCTACTCGAATGAACTGTGCTCTGTCGAGGCCCTGCTGGCTGGCAGTGGCCTAGGCCAGCACAGGCCCTAGGGCTGGCTTTGGCCTGCCATCCACGTTCCTCACTCGGGCCGTTCTGCCTGTCAGACCCACCACTCCCTCGAAGTGTGCTCCTGAGGCCCTTGGACAGTTGGGGGAAGTGGAGGCTCTCCCAGCATGGGAGGCCTGCCCAGCACATTGCTCTGGGTGCAAAGAGGATTCCCTGCACCGCGGGCACCGGGACTACATTTTCTGCACACAGGAGACACTTGGCACACACCGTGTGTGCCCATGGAAAGCGGTGTGCCAGAGAGGCACCAACCTGGGATGTATGGCCCTCTCCCATAGACGCCCTCCATGCAGCAGGCTGTCGTGGATTCAGCTGCAGGCCTTTGTGGCTGGAGAGACAGCAGCTCCTCTGGAGGCTCTGGGTCAGTGTGCACTCCCGTTCGAGGAAACGAGGCCTGTGGGGTGAGGTCCTTGCAAAGAATGGCAAGCAGCCTGCTCCTTTCGATGAGACGCACGTGTGGTGAGAGAGGCTTGGCAGCAGAGAGAAAGCAAGAGGGGCATCCAGGGAGGGGATGGGCATGCAGCTCGGAGGCCCCAGATCTCCTGCTTCCCAACCAGGGAAGGCCGGCTAGGCCCACCAGGCCCCATTCCCAAGTGCACACCCAGCTTCTGGATCGGCCCTTTCCCAGCCCTGAAAACACACACAGGCCGTACCCTGAGCCCTGCCGAGGGGGCACCTTTGCTCCCCGGGTGGGCCGAATGGCACGACTGGGTGAGGGCAGAGAAGGCCCCAGAAGGCCTTCAGGGAGCTGCCAGAGCAGAGCAGTGCTCAGGAAAAGGCACTCTTCTTTCTGCAGGCTGGATGCACCCTCGAGTTTCTGCTTGAGGCAGAGAGAGCTGAGCTAGGCGATTCCCTGGCTGAAGGCAAAGCAGAGAGTTTTTCTGTGGAGCGAGGGCTTCATCTGCTTGCCGACAAGCATGGAAGGTGAAGCCTGGCTGCCACTGAGTTCCTGAGCAGGTTTCCAAGCTGGAGGCCCTGTGGCTCTACAAGCTCGAGAGTCCTGCCTAGGACTTGCCTCTGGCAACAGAGTGGGGGCCAAGGGCCTGTGGGCTGCAGGGTGCTCGGAAGCCGCAGGGGAGGCTTTGGGCACCCAGTGCCCTGTGATGGAAAATGCTGCAGGCCTGAGCCTCCAGGAACTCCTGCAGGGCTTTGGAGTGGCAAAGCTGTCCTTAGCAGAAGGCTCCCTGCCCAGGGCTGCAGGCCTTTGTGGCTGGCTCAGCTGCAGCTTCCTTGCAGGCTGCTGGTCCAGGGGCGTGTGTGCCCTGGTCCAGAGTGCTGTAGGAGGAGGTCCTAGCAAGGGGCGAGCAAGCCCCTTGTTCCCTTGGCAGAGACTGGGCTGTGCACACAGAGGCCTGCCAGCAGTGAAGACAGTGCGGGCAGCAAGGGGGTGTGGCAGGCAGCGCCGAGGTGGCAGGAGTCCTGCTTGAGAGTGGGGTCCTGACGGTTTTGTGCTCAGGCCCCAGTGGCCCCGGGCACACACAGCCTCTGGACCTGCAGCTTCCCAGCAGGGCAAGAGCCACACAGGCAAGCCCCTGGGGCCTACTCGAATGAACTGTGCTCTGTCGAGGCCCTGCTGGCTGGCAGTGGCCTAGGCCAGCACAGGCCCTAGGGCTGGCTTTGGCCTGCCATCCACGTTCCTCACTCGGGCCGTTCTGCCTGTCAGACCCACCACTCCCTCGAAGTGTGCTCCTGAGGCCCTTGGACAGTTGGGGGAAGTGGAGGCTCTCCCAGCATGGGAGGCCTGCCCAGCACATTGCTCTGGGTGCAAAGAGGATTCCCTGCACCGCGGGCACCGGGACTACATTTTCTGCACACAGGAGACACTTGGCACACACCGTGTGTGCCCATGGAAAGCGGTGTGCCAGAGAGGCACCAACCTGGGATGTATGGCCCTCTCCCATAGACGCCCTCCATGCAGCAGGCTGTCGTGGATTCAGCTGCAGGCCTTTGTGGCTGGAGAGACAGCAGCTCCTCTGGAGGCTCTGGGTCAGTGTGCACTCCCGTTCGAGGAAACGAGGCCTGTGGGGTGAGGTCCTTGCAAAGAATGGCAAGCAGCCTGCTCCTTTCGATGAGACGCACGTGTGGTGAGAGAGGCTTGGCAGCAGAGAGAAAGCAAGAGGGGCATCCAGGGAGGGGATGGGCATGCAGCTCGGAGGCCCCAGATCTCCTGCTTCCCAACCAGGGAAGGCCGGCTAGGCCCACCAGGCCCCATTCCCAAGTGCACACCCAGCTTCTGGATCGGCCCTTTCCCAGCCCTGAAAACACACACAGGCCGTACCCTGAGCCCTGCCGAGGGGGCACCTTTGCTCCCCGGGTGGGCCGAATGGCACGACTGGGTGAGGGCAGAGAAGGCCCCAGAAGGCCTTCAGGGAGCTGCCAGAGCAGAGCAGTGCTCAGGAAAAGGCACTCTTCTTTCTGCAGGCTGGATGCACCCTCGAGTTTCTGCTTGAGGCAGAGAGAGCTGAGCTAGGCGATTCCCTGGCTGAAGGCAAAGCAGAGAGTTTTTCTGTGGAGCGAGGGCTCCATCTGCTGGCCCACAAGCATGGAAGGTGAAGCCTGGCTGCCACTGAGTTCCTGAGCAGGTTTCCAAGCTGGAGGCCCTGTGGCTCTACAAGCTCGAGAGTCCTGCCTAGGACTTGCCTCTGGCAACAGAGTGGGGGCCAAGGGCCTGTGGGCTGCAGGGTGCTCGGAAGCCGCAGGGGAGGCTTTGGGCACCCAGTGCCCTGTGATGGAAAATGCTGCAGGCCTGAGCCTCCAGGAACTCCTGCAGGGCTTTGGAGTGGCAAAGCTGTCCTTAGCAGAAGGCTCCCTGCCCAGGGCTGCAGGCCTTTGTGGCTGGCTCAGCTGCAGCTTCCTTGCAGGCTGCTGGTCCAGGGGCGTGTGTGCCCTGGTCCAGAGTGCTGTAGGAGGAGGTCCTAGCAAGGGGCGAGCAAGCCCCTTGTTCCCTTGGCAGAGACTGGGCTGTGCACACAGAGGCCTGCCAGCAGTGAAGACAGTGCGGGCAGCAAGGGGGTGTGGCAGGCAGCGCCGAGGTGGCAGGAGTCCTGCTTGAGAGTGGGGTCCTGACGGTTTTGTGCTCAGGCCCCAGTGGCCCCGGGCACACACAGCCTCTGGACCTGCAGCTTCCAGCAGGGCAAGAGGCAAACAGGCAAGCCCCTGGGGCCTACTCGAATGAACTGTGCTCTGTCGAGGCCTGCTGGCTGGCAGTGGCCTAGGCCAGCACAGGCCCTAGGGCTGGCTTTGGCCTGCCATCCACGTTCCTCACTCGGGCCGTTCTGCCTGTCAGACCCACCACTCCCTCGAAGTGTGCTCCTGAGGCCCTTGGACAGTTGGGGGAAGTGGAGGCTCTCCCAGCATGGGAGGCCTGCCCAGCACATTGCTCTGGGTGCAAAGAGGATTCCCTGCACCGCGGGCACCGGGACTACATTTTCTGCACACAGGAGACACTTGGCACACACCGTGTGTGCCCATGGAAAGCGGTGTGCCAGAGAGGCACCAACCTGGGATGTATGGCCCTCTCCCATAGACGCCCTCCATGCAGCAGGCTGTCGTGGATTCAGCTGCAGGCCTTTGTGGCTGGAGAGACAGCAGCTCCTCTGGAGGCTCTGGGTCAGTGTGCACTCCCATTCGAGGAAACGAGGCCTGTGGGGTGAGGTCCTTGCAAAGAATGGCAAGCAGCCTGCTCCTTTCGATGAGACGCACGTGTGGTGAGAGAGGCTTGGCAGCAGAGAGAAAGCAAGAGGGGCATCCAGGGAGGGGATGGGCATGCAGCTCGGAGGCCCCAGATCTCCTGCTTCCCAACCAGGGAAGGCCGGCTAGGCCCACCAGGCCCCATTCCCAAGTGCACACCCAGCTTCTGGATCGGCCCTTTCCCAGCCCTGAAAACACACACAGGCCGTACCCTGAGCCCTGCCGAGGGGGCACCTTTGCTCCCCGGGTGGGCCGAATGGCACGACTGGGTGAGGGCAGAGAAGGCCCAGAAGGCCTTCAGGGAGCTGCCAGAGCAGAGCAGTGCTCAGGAAAAGGCACTCTTCTTTCTGCAGGCTGGATGCACCCTCGAGTTTCTGCTTGAGGCAGAGAGAGCTGAGCTAGGCGATTCCCTGGCTGAAGGCAAAGCAGAGAGTTTTTCGGTGGAGCGAGGGCTTCATCTGCTTGCCGACAAGCATGGAAGGTGAAGCCTGGCTGCCACTGAGTTCCTGAGCAGGTTTCCAAGCTGGAGGCTCTGTGGCTCTACAAGCTCGAGAGTCCTGCCTAGGACTTGCCTCTGGCAACAGAGTGGGGGCCAAGGGCCTGTGGGCTGCAGGGTGCTCGGAAGCGCAGGGGAGGCTTTGGGCACCCAGTGCCCTGTGATGGAAAATGCTGCAGGCCTGAGCCTCCAGGAACTCCTGCAGGGCTTTGGAGTGGCAAAGCTGTCCTTAGCAGAAGGCTCCCTGCCCAGGGCTGCAGGCCTTTGTGGCTGGCTCAGCTGCAGCTTCCTTGCAGGCTGCTGGTCCAGGGGCGTGTGTGCCCTGGTCCAGAGTGCTGTAGGAGGAGGTCCTAGCAAGGGGCGAGCAAGCCCCTTGTTCCCTTGGCAGAGACTGGGCTGTGCACACAGAGGCCTGCCAGCAGTGAAGACAGTGCGGGCAGCAAGGGGGTGTGGCAGGCAGCGCCGAGGTGGCAGGAGTCCTGCTTGAGAGTGGGGTCCTGACGGTTTTGTGCTCAGGCCCCAGTGGCCCCGGGCTCACACAGCCTCTGGACCTGCAGCTTCCCAGCAGGGCAAGAGGCACACAGGCAAGCCCCTGGGGCCTACTCGAATGAACTGTGCTCTGTCGAGGCCCTGCTGGCTGGCAGTGGCCTAGGCCAGCACAGGCCCTAGGGCTGGCTTTGGCCTGCCATCCACGTTCCTCACTCGGGCCGTTCTGCCTGTCAGACCCACCACTCCCTCGAAGTGTGCTCCTGAGGCCCTTGGGACAGTTGGGGGAAGTGGAGGCTCTCCCAGCATGGGAGGCCTGCCCAGCACATTGCTCTGGGTGCAAAGAGGATTCCCTGCACCGCGGGCACCGGGACTACATTTTCTGCACACAGGAGACACTTGGCACACACCGTGTCTGCCCATGGAAAGCGGTGTGCCAGAGAGGCACCCACCTGGGATGTATGGCCCTCTCCCATAGACGCCCTCCATGCAGCAGGCTGTCGTGGATTCAGCTGCAGGCCTTTGTGGCTGAGAGACAGCAGCTCCTCTGGAGGCTCTGGGTCAGTGTGCACTCCCGTTCGAGGAAACGAGGCCTGTGGGGTGAGGTCCTTGCAAAGAATGGCAAGCAGCCTGCTCCTTTCGATGAGACGCACGTGTGGTGAGAGAGGCTTGGCAGCAGAGAGAAAGCAAGAGGGGCATCCAGGGAGGGGATGGGCATGCAGCTCGGAGGCCCCAGATCTCCTGCTTCCCAACCAGGGAAGGCCGGCTAGGCCCACCAGGCCCCATTCCCAAGTGCACACCCAGCTTCTGGATCGGCCCTTTCCCAGCCCTGAAAACACACACAGGCCGTACCTGAGCCCTGCCGAGGGGGCACCTTTGCTCCCCGGGTGGGCCGAATGGCACGACTGGGTGAGGGCAGAGAAGGCCCCAGAAGGCCTTCAGGGAGCTGCCAGAGCAGAGCAGTGCTCAGGAAAAGGCACTCTTCTTTCTGCAGGCTGGATGCACCCTCGAGTTTCTGCTTGAGGCAGAGAGAGCTGAGCTAGGCGATTCCCTGGCTGAAGGCAAAGCAGAGAGTTTTTCGGTGGAGCGAGGGCTTCATCTGCTTGCCGACAAGCATGGAAGGTGAAGCCTGGCTGCCACTGAGTTCCTGAGCAGGTTTCCAAGCTGGAGGCTCTGTGGCTCTACAAGCTCGAGAGTCCTACCTAGGACTTGCCTCTGGCAACAGAGTGGGGGCCAAGGGCCTGTGGGCTGCAGGGTGCTCGGAAGCCGCAGGGGAGGCTTTGGGCACCCAGTGCCCTGTGATGGAAAATGCTGCAGGCCTGAGCCTCCAGGAACTCCTGCAGGGCTTTGGAGTGGCAAAGCTGTCCTTAGCAGAAGGCTCCCTGCCCAGGGCTGCAGGCCTTTGGGGCTGGCTCAGCTGCAGCTTCCTTGCAGGCTGCTGGTCCAGGGGCGTGTGTGCCCTGGTCCAGAGTGCTGTAGGAGGAGGTCCTAGCAAGGGGCGAGCAAGCCCCTTGTTCCCTTGGCAGAGACTGGGCTGTGCACACAGAGGCCTGCCAGCAGTGAAGACAGTGCGGGCAGCAAGGGGGTGTGGCAGGCAGCGCCGAGGTGGCAGGAGTCCTGCTTGAGAGTGGGGTCCTGACGGTTTTGTGCTCAGGCCCCAGTGGCCCCGGGCTCACACAGCCTCTGGACCTGCAGCTTCCCAGCAGGGCAAGAGGCACACAGGCAAGCCCCTGGGGCCTACTCGAATGAACTGTGCTCTGTCGAGGCCCTGCTGGCTGGCAGTGGCCTAGGCCAGCACAGGCCCTAGGGCTGGCTTTGGCCTGCCATCCACGTTCCTCACTCGGGCCGTTCTGCCTGTCAGACCCACCACTCCCTCGAAGTGTGCTCCTGAGGCCCTTGGACAGTTGGGGGAAGTGGAGGCTCTCCCAGCATGGGAGGCCTGCCCAGCACATTGCTCTGGGTGCAAAGAGGATTCCCTGCACCGCGGGCACCGGGACTACATTTTCTGCACACAGGAGACACTTGGCACACACCGTGTGTGCCCATGGAAAGCGGTGTGCCAGAGAGGCACCAACCTGGGATGTATGGCCCTCTCCCATAGACGCCCTCCATGCAGCAGGCTGTCGTGGATTCAGCTGCAGGCCTTTGTGGCTGGAGAGACAGCAGCTCCTCTGGAGGCTCTGGGTCAGTGTGCACTCCCATTCGAGGAAACGAGGCCTGTGGGGTGAGGTCCTTGCAAAGAATGGCAAGCAGCCTGCTCCTTTCGATGAGACGCACGTGTGGTGAGAGAGGCTTGGCAGCAGAGAGAAAGCAAGAGGGGCATCCAGGGAGGGGATGGGCATGCAGCTCGGAGGCCCCAGATCTCCTGCTTCCCAACCAGGGAAGGCCGGCTAGGCCCACCAGGCCCCATTCCCAAGTGCACACCCAGCTTCTGGATCGGCCCTTTCCCAGCCCTGAAAACACACACAGGCCGTACCCTGAGCCCTGCCGAGGGGGCACCTTTGCTCCCCGGGTGGGCCGAATGGCACGACTGGGTGAGGGCAGAGAAGGCCCCAGAAGGCCTTCAGGGAGCTGCCAGAGCAGAGCAGTGCTCAGGAAAAGGCACTCTTCTTTCTGCAGGCTGGATGCACCCTCGAGTTTCTGCTTGAGGCAGAGAGAGCTGAGCTAGGCGATTCCCTGGCTGAAGGCAAAGCAGAGAGTTTTTCGGTGGAGCGAGGGCTTCATCTGCTTGCCGACAAGCATGGAAGGTGAAGCCTGGCTGCCACTGAGTTCCTGAGCAGGTTTCCAAGCTGGAGGCTCTGTGGCTCTACAAGCTCGAGAGTCCTGCCTAGGACTTGCCTCTGGCAACAGAGTGGGGGCCAAGGGCCTGTGGGCTGCAGGGTGCTCGGAAGCCGCAGGGGAGGCTTTGGGCACCCAGTGCCCTGTGATGGAAAATGCTGCAGGCCTGAGCCTCCAGGAACTCCTGCAGGGCTTTGGAGTGGCAAAGCTGTCCTTAGCAGAAGGCTCCCTGCCCAGGGCTGCAGGCCTTTGGGGCTGGCTCAGCTGCAGCTTCCTTGCAGGCTGCTGGTCCAGGGGCGTGTGTGCCCTGGTCCAGAGTGCTGTAGGAGGAGGTCCTAGCAAGGGGCGAGCAAGCCCCTTGTTCCCTTGGCAGAGACTGGGCTGTGCACACAGAGGCCTGCCAGCAGTGAAGACAGTGCGGGCAGCAAGGGGGTGTGGCAGGCAGCGCCGAGGTGGCAGGAGTCCTGCTTGAGAGTGGGGTCCTGACGGTTTTGTGCTCAGGCCCCAGTGGCCCCGGGCTCACACAGCCTCTGGACCTGCAGCTTCCCAGCAGGGCAAGAGCCACACAGGCAAGCCCCTGGGGCCTACTCGAATGAACTGTGCTCTGTCGAGGCCCTGCTGGCTGGCAGTGGCCTAGGCCAGCACAGGCCCTAGGGCTGGCTTTGGCCTGCCATCCACGTTCCTCACTCGGGCCGTTCTGCCTGTCAGACCCACCACTCCCTCGAAGTGTGCTCCTGAGGCCCTTGGACAGTTGGGGGAAGTGGAGGCTCTCCCAGCATGGGAGGCCTGCCCAGCACATTGCTCTGGGTGCAAAGAGGATTCCCTGCACCGCGGGCACCGGGACTACATTTTCTGCACACAGGAGACACTTGGCACACACCGTGTCTGCCCATGGAAAGCGGTGTGCCAGAGAGGCACCCACCTGGGATGTATGGCCCTCTC
Organism: Hippopotamus amphibius kiboko; assembly: GCF_030028045.1. Taxonomy (NCBI): domain Eukaryota; kingdom Metazoa; phylum Chordata; class Mammalia; order Artiodactyla; family Hippopotamidae; genus Hippopotamus; species Hippopotamus amphibius. The sequence continues at coordinate 39,368 of NW_026648440.1, read as the reverse complement.
CCATAGACGCCCTCCATGCAGCAGGCTGTCGTGGATTCAGCTGCAGGCCTTTGTGGCTGGAGAGACAGCAGCTCCTCTGGAGGCTCTGGGTCAGTGTGCACTCCCGTTCGAGGAAACGAGGCCTGTGGGGTGAGGTCCTTGCAAAGAATGGCAAGCAGCCTGCTCCTTTCGATGAGACGCACGTGTGGTGAGAGAGGCTTGGCAGCAGAGAGAAAGCAAGAGGGGCATCCAGGGAGGGGATGGGCATGCAGCTCGGAGGCCCCAGATCTCCTGCTTCCCAACCAGGGAAGGCCGGCTAGGCCCACCAGGCCCCATTCCCAAGTGCACACCCAGCTTCTGGATCGGCCCTTTCCCAGCCCTGAAAACACACACAGGCCGTACCCTGAGCCCTGCCGAGGGGGCACCTTTGCTCCCCGGGTGGGCCGAATGGCACGACTGGGTGAGGGCAGAGAAGGCCCCAGAAGGCCTTCAGGGAGCTGCCAGAGCAGAGCAGTGCTCAGGAAAAGGCACTCTTCTTTCTGCAGGCTGGATGCACCCTCGAGTTTCTGCTTGAGGCAGAGAGAGCTGAGCTAGGCGATTCCCTGGCTGAAGGCAAAGCAGAGAGTTTTTCTGTGGAGCGAGGGCTTCATCTGCTTGCCGACAAGCATGGAAGGTGAAGCCTGGCTGCCACTGAGTTCCTGAGCAGGTTTCCAAGCTGGAGGCCCTGTGGCTCTACAAGCTCGAGAGTCCTGCCTAGGACTTGCCTCTGGCAACAGAGTGGGGGCCAAGGGCCTGTGGGCTGCAGGGTGCTCGGAAGCCGCAGGGGAGGCTTTGGGCACCCAGTGCCCTGTGATGGAAAATGCTGCAGGCCTGAGCCTCCAGGAACTCCTGCAGGGCTTTGGAGTGGCAAAGCTGTCCTTAGCAGAAGGCTCCCTGCCCAGGGCTGCAGGCCTTTGTGGCTGGCTCAGCTGCAGCTTCCTTGCAGGCTGCTGGTCCAGGGGCGTGTGTGCCCTGGTCCAGAGTGCTGTAGGAGGAGGTCCTAGCAAGGGGCGAGCAAGCCCCTTGTTCCCTTGGCAGAGACTGGGCTGTGCACACAGAGGCCTGCCAGCAGTGAAGACAGTGCGGGCAGCAAGGGGGTGTGGCAGGCAGCGCCGAGGTGGCAGGAGTCCTGCTTGAGAGTGGGGTCCTGACGGTTTTGTGCTCAGGCCCCAGTGGCCCCGGGCACACACAGCCTCTGGACCTGCAGCTTCCCAGCAGGGCAAGAGCCACACAGGCAAGCCCCTGGGGCCTACTCGAATGAACTGTGCTCTGTCGAGGCCCTGCTGGCTGGCAGTGGCCTAGGCCAGCACAGGCCCTAGGGCTGGCTTTGGCCTGCCATCCACGTTCCTCACTCGGGCCGTTCTGCCTGTCAGACCCACCACTCCCTCGAAGTGTGCTCCTGAGGCCCTTGGACAGTTGGGGGAAGTGGAGGCTCTCCCAGCATGGGAGGCCTGCCCAGCACATTGCTCTGGGTGCAAAGAGGATTCCCTGCACCGCGGGCACCGGGACTACATTTTCTGCACACAGGAGACACTTGGCACACACCGTGTGTGCCCATGGAAAGCGGTGTGCCAGAGAGGCACCAACCTGGGATGTATGGCCCTCTCCCATAGACGCCCTCCATGCAGCAGGCTGTCGTGGATTCAGCTGCAGGCCTTTGTGGCTGGAGAGACAGCAGCTCCTCTGGAGGCTCTGGGTCAGTGTGCACTCCCGTTCGAGGAAACGAGGCCTGTGGGGTGAGGTCCTTGCAAAGAATGGCAAGCAGCCTGCTCCTTTCGATGAGACGCACGTGTGGTGAGAGAGGCTTGGCAGCAGAGAGAAAGCAAGAGGGGCATCCAGGGAGGGGATGGGCATGCAGCTCGGAGGCCCCAGATCTCCTGCTTCCCAACCAGGGAAGGCCGGCTAGGCCCACCAGGCCCCATTCCCAAGTGCACACCCAGCTTCTGGATCGGCCCTTTCCCAGCCCTGAAAACACACACAGGCCGTACCCTGAGCCCTGCCGAGGGGGCACCTTTGCTCCCCGGGTGGGCCGAATGGCACGACTGGGTGAGGGCAGAGAAGGCCCCAGAAGGCCTTCAGGGAGCTGCCAGAGCAGAGCAGTGCTCAGGAAAAGGCACTCTTCTTTCTGCAGGCTGGATGCACCCTCGAGTTTCTGCTTGAGGCAGAGAGAGCTGAGCTAGGCGATTCCCTGGCTGAAGGCAAAGCAGAGAGTTTTTCTGTGGAGCGAGGGCTCCATCTGCTGGCCCACAAGCATGGAAGGTGAAGCCTGGCTGCCACTGAGTTCCTGAGCAGGTTTCCAAGCTGGAGGCCCTGTGGCTCTACAAGCTCGAGAGTCCTGCCTAGGACTTGCCTCTGGCAACAGAGTGGGGGCCAAGGGCCTGTGGGCTGCAGGGTGCTCGGAAGCCGCAGGGGAGGCTTTGGGCACCCAGTGCCCTGTGATGGAAAATGCTGCAGGCCTGAGCCTCCAGGAACTCCTGCAGGGCTTTGGAGTGGCAAAGCTGTCCTTAGCAGAAGGCTCCCTGCCCAGGGCTGCAGGCCTTTGTGGCTGGCTCAGCTGCAGCTTCCTTGCAGGCTGCTGGTCCAGGGGCGTGTGTGCCCTGGTCCAGAGTGCTGTAGGAGGAGGTCCTAGCAAGGGGCGAGCAAGCCCCTTGTTCCCTTGGCAGAGACTGGGCTGTGCACACAGAGGCCTGCCAGCAGTGAAGACAGTGCGGGCAGCAAGGGGGTGTGGCAGGCAGCGCCGAGGTGGCAGGAGTCCTGCTTGAGAGTGGGGTCCTGACGGTTTTGTGCTCAGGCCCCAGTGGCCCCGGGCACACACAGCCTCTGGACCTGCAGCTTCCCAGCAGGGCAAGAGGCAAACAGGCAAGCCCCTGGGGCCTACTCGAATGAACTGTGCTCTGTCGAGGCCCTGCTGGCTGGCAGTGGCCTAGGCCAGCACAGGCCCTAGGGCTGGCTTTGGCCTGCCATCCACGTTCCTCACTCGGGCCGTTCTGCCTGTCAGACCCACCACTCCCTCGAAGTGTGCTCCTGAGGCCCTTGGACAGTTGGGGGAAGTGGAGGCTCTCCCAGCATGGGAGGCCTGCCCAGCACATTGCTCTGGGTGCAAAGAGGATTCCCTGCACCGCGGGCACCGGGACTACATTTTCTGCACACAGGAGACACTTGGCACACACCGTGTGTGCCCATGGAAAGCGGTGTGCCAGAGAGGCACCAACCTGGGATGTATGGCCCTCTCCCATAGACGCCCTCCATGCAGCAGGCTGTCGTGGATTCAGCTGCAGGCCTTTGTGGCTGGAGAGACAGCAGCTCCTCTGGAGGCTCTGGGTCAGTGTGCACTCCCATTCGAGGAAACGAGGCCTGTGGGGTGAGGTCCTTGCAAAGAATGGCAAGCAGCCTGCTCCTTTCGATGAGACGCACGTGTGGTGAGAGAGGCTTGGCAGCAGAGAGAAAGCAAGAGGGGCATCCAGGGAGGGGATGGGCATGCAGCTCGGAGGCCCCAGATCTCCTGCTTCCCAACCAGGGAAGGCCGGCTAGGCCCACCAGGCCCCATTCCCAAGTGCACACCCAGCTTCTGGATCGGCCCTTTCCCAGCCCTGAAAACACACACAGGCCGTACCCTGAGCCCTGCCGAGGGGGCACCTTTGCTCCCCGGGTGGGCCGAATGGCACGACTGGGTGAGGGCAGAGAAGGCCCCAGAAGGCCTTCAGGGAGCTGCCAGAGCAGAGCAGTGCTCAGGAAAAGGCACTCTTCTTTCTGCAGGCTGGATGCACCCTCGAGTTTCTGCTTGAGGCAGAGAGAGCTGAGCTAGGCGATTCCCTGGCTGAAGGCAAAGCAGAGAGTTTTTCGGTGGAGCGAGGGCTTCATCTGCTTGCCGACAAGCATGGAAGGTGAAGCCTGGCTGCCACTGAGTTCCTGAGCAGGTTTCCAAGCTGGAGGCTCTGTGGCTCTACAAGCTCGAGAGTCCTGCCTAGGACTTGCCTCTGGCAACAGAGTGGGGGCCAAGGGCCTGTGGGCTGCAGGGTGCTCGGAAGCCGCAGGGGAGGCTTTGGGCACCCAGTGCCCTGTGATGGAAAATGCTGCAGGCCTGAGCCTCCAGGAACTCCTGCAGGGCTTTGGAGTGGCAAAGCTGTCCTTAGCAGAAGGCTCCCTGCCCAGGGCTGCAGGCCTTTGGGGCTGGCTCAGCTGCAGCTTCCTTGCAGGCTGCTGGTCCAGGGGCGTGTGTGCCCTGGTCCAGAGTGCTGTAGGAGGAGGTCCTAGCAAGGGGCGAGCAAGCCCCTTGTTCCCTTGGCAGAGACTGGGCTGTGCACACAGAGGCCTGCCAGCAGTGAAGACAGTGCGGGCAGCAAGGGGGTGTGGCAGGCAGCGCCGAGGTGGCAGGAGTCCTGCTTGAGAGTGGGGTCCTGACGGTTTTGTGCTCAGGCCCCAGTGGCCCCGGGCTCACACAGCCTCTGGACCTGCAGCTTCCCAGCAGGGCAAGAGGCACACAGGCAAGCCCCTGGGGCCTACTCGAATGAACTGTGCTCTGTCGAGGCCCTGCTGGCTGGCAGTGGCCTAGGCCAGCACAGGCCCTAGGGCTGGCTTTGGCCTGCCATCCACGTTCCTCACTCGGGCCGTTCTGCCTGTCAGACCCACCACTCCCTCGAAGTGTGCTCCTGAGGCCCTTGGACAGTTGGGGGAAGTGGAGGCTCTCCCAGCATGGGAGGCCTGCCCAGCACATTGCTCTGGGTGCAAAGAGGATTCCCTGCACCGCGGGCACCGGGACTACATTTTCTGCACACAGGAGACACTTGGCACACACCGTGTCTGCCCATGGAAAGCGGTGTGCCAGAGAGGCACCCACCTGGGATGTATGGCCCTCTCCCATAGACGCCCTCCATGCAGCAGGCTGTCGTGGATTCAGCTGCAGGCCTTTGTGGCTGGAGAGACAGCAGCTCCTCTGGAGGCTCTGGGTCAGTGTGCACTCCCGTTCGAGGAAACGAGGCCTGTGGGGTGAGGTCCTTGCAAAGAATGGCAAGCAGCCTGCTCCTTTCGATGAGACGCACGTGTGGTGAGAGAGGCTTGGCAGCAGAGAGAAAGCAAGAGGGGCATCCAGGGAGGGGATGGGCATGCAGCTCGGAGGCCCCAGATCTCCTGCTTCCCAACCAGGGAAGGCCGGCTAGGCCCACCAGGCCCCATTCCCAAGTGCACACCCAGCTTCTGGATCGGCCCTTTCCCAGCCCTGAAAACACACACAGGCCGTACCCTGAGCCCTGCCGAGGGGGCACCTTTGCTCCCCGGGTGGGCCGAATGGCACGACTGGGTGAGGGCAGAGAAGGCCCCAGAAGGCCTTCAGGGAGCTGCCAGAGCAGAGCAGTGCTCAGGAAAAGGCACTCTTCTTTCTGCAGGCTGGATGCACCCTCGAGTTTCTGCTTGAGGCAGAGAGAGCTGAGCTAGGCGATTCCCTGGCTGAAGGCAAAGCAGAGAGTTTTTCGGTGGAGCGAGGGCTTCATCTGCTTGCCGACAAGCATGGAAGGTGAAGCCTGGCTGCCACTGAGTTCCTGAGCAGGTTTCCAAGCTGGAGGCTCTGTGGCTCTACAAGCTCGAGAGTCCTGCCTAGGACTTGCCTCTGGCAACAGAGTGGGGGCCAAGGGCCTGTGGGCTGCAGGGTGCTCGGAAGCCGCAGGGGAGGCTTTGGGCACCCAGTGCCCTGTGATGGAAAATGCTGCAGGCCTGAGCCTCCAGGAACTCCTGCAGGGCTTTGGAGTGGCAAAGCTGTCCTTAGCAGAAGGCTCCCTGCCCAGGGCTGCAGGCCTTTGGGGCTGGCTCAGCTGCAGCTTCCTTGCAGGCTGCTGGTCCAGGGGCGTGTGTGCCCTGGTCCAGAGTGCTGTAGGAGGAGGTCCTAGCAAGGGGCGAGCAAGCCCCTTGTTCCCTTGGCAGAGACTGGGCTGTGCACACAGAGGCCTGCCAGCAGTGAAGACAGTGCGGGCAGCAAGGGGGTGTGGCAGGCAGCGCCGAGGTGGCAGGAGTCCTGCTTGAGAGTGGGGTCCTGACGGTTTTGTGCTCAGGCCCCAGTGGCCCCGGGCTCACACAGCCTCTGGACCTGCAGCTTCCCAGCAGGGCAAGAGGCACACAGGCAAGCCCCTGGGGCCTACTCGAATGAACTGTGCTCTGTCGAGGCCCTGCTGGCTGGCAGTGGCCTAGGCCAGCACAGGCCCTAGGGCTGGCTTTGGCCTGCCATCCACGTTCCTCACTCGGGCCGTTCTGCCTGTCAGACCCACCACTCCCTCGAAGTGTGCTCCTGAGGCCCTTGGACAGTTGGGGGAAGTGGAGGCTCTCCCAGCATGGGAGGCCTGCCCAGCACATTGCTCTGGGTGCAAAGAGGATTCCCTGCACCGCGGGCACCGGGACTACATTTTCTGCACACAGGAGACACTTGGCACACACCGTGTGTGCCCATGGAAAGCGGTGTGCCAGAGAGGCACCCACCTGGGATGTATGGCCCTCTCCCATAGACGCCCTCCATGCAGCAGGCTGTCGTGGAGTCAGCTGCAGGCCTTTGTGGCTGGAGAGACAGCAGCTCCTCTGGAGGCTCTGGGTCAGTGTGCACTCCCGTTCGAGGAAACGAGGCCTGTGGGGTGAGGTCCTTGCAAAGAATGGCAAGCAGCCTGCTCCTTTCGATGAGACGCACGTGTGGTGAGAGAGGCTTGGCAGCAGAGAGAAAGCAAGAGGGGCATCCAGGGAGGGGATGGGCATGCAGCTCGGAGGCCCCAGATCTCCTGCTTCCCAACCAGGAAGGCCGGCTAGGCCCACCAGGCCCCATTCCCAAGTGCACACCCAGCTTCTGGATCGGCCCTTTCCCAGCCCTGAAAACACACACAGGCCGTACCCTGAGCCCTGCCGAGGGGGCACCTTTGCTCCCCGGGTGGGCCGAATGGCACGACTGGGTGAGGGCAGAGAAGGCCCCAGAAGGCCTTCAGGGAGCTGCCAGAGCAGAGCAGTGCTCAGGAAAAGGCACTCTTCTTTCTGCAGGCTGGATGCACCCTCGAGTTTCTGCTTGAGGCAGAGAGAGCTGAGCTAGGCGATTCCCTGGCTGAAGGCAAAGCAGAGAGTTTTTCGGTGGAGCGAGGGCTTCATCTGCTTGCCGACAAGCATGGAAGGTGAAGCCTGGCTGCCACTGAGTTCCTGAGCAGGTTTCCATGCTGGAGGCTCTGTGGCTCTACAAGCTCGAGAGTCCTGCCTAGGACTTGCCTCTGGCAACAGAGTGGGGGCCAAGGGCCTGTGGGCTGCAGGGTGCTCGGAAGCCGCAGGGGAGGCTTTGGGCACCCAGTGCCCTGTGATGGAAAATGCTGCAGGCCTGAGCCTCCAGGAACTCCTGCAGGGCTTTGGAGTGGCAAAGCTGTCCTTAGCAGAAGGCTCCCTGCCCAGGGCTGCAGGCCTTTGGGGCTGGCTCAGCTGCAGCTTCCTTGCAGGCTGCTGGTCCAGGGGCGTGTGTGCCCTGGTCCAGAGTGCTGTAGGAGGAGGTCCTAGCAAGGGGCGAGCAAGCCCCTTGTTCCCTTGGCAGAGACTGGGCTGTGCACACAGAGGCCTGCCAGCAGTGAAGACAGTGCGGGCAGCAAGGGGGTGTGGCAGGCAGCGCCGAGGTGGCAGGAGTCCTGCTTGAGAGTGGGGTCCTGACGGTTTTGTGCTCAGGCCCCAGTGGCCCCGGGCTCACACAGCCTCTGGACCTGCAGCTTCCCAGCAGGGCAAGAGGCACACAGGCAAGCCCCTGGGGCCTACTCGAATGAACTGTGCTCTGTCGAGGCCCTGCTGGCTGGCAGTGGCCTAGGCCAGCACAGGCCCTAGGGCTGGCTTTGGCCTGCCATCCACGTTCCTCACTCGGGCCGTTCTGCCTGTCAGACCCACCACTCCCTCGAAGTGTGCTCCTGAGGCCCTTGGACAGTTGGGGGAAGTGGAGGCTCTCCCAGCATGGGAGGCCTGCCCAGCACATTGCTCTGGTGCAAAGAGGATTCCCTGCACCGCGGGCACCGGGACTACATTTTCTGCACACAGGAGACACTTGGCACACACCGTGTGTGCCCATGGAAAGCGGTGTGCCAGAGAGGCACCAACCTGGGATGTATGGCCCTCTCCCATAGACGCCCTCCATGCAGCAGGCTGTCGTGGATTCAGCTGCAGGCCTTTGTGGCTGGAGAGACAGCAGCTCCTCTGGAGGCTCTGGGTCAGTGTGCACTCCCATTCGAGGAAACGAGGCCTGTGGGGTGAGGTCCTTGCAAAGAATGGCAAGCAGCCTGCTCCTTTCGATGAGACGCACGTGTGGTGAGAGAGGCTTGGCAGCAGAGAGAAAGCAAGAGGGGCATCCAGGGAGGGGATGGGCATGCAGCTCGGAGGCCCCAGATCTCCTGCTTCCCAACCAGGGAAGGCCGGCTAGGCCCACCAGGCCCCATTCCCAAGTGCACACCCAGCTTCTGGATCGGCCCTTTCCCAGCCCTGAAAACACACACAGGCCGTACCCTGAGCCCTGCCGAGGGGGCACCTTTGCTCCCCGGGTGGGCCGAATGGCACGACTGGGTGAGGGCAGAGAAGGCCCCAGAAGGCCTTCAGGGAGCTGCCAGAGCAGAGCAGTGCTCAGGAAAAGGCACTCTTCTTTCTGCAGGCTGGATGCACCCTCGAGTTTCTGCTTGAGGCAGAGAGAGCTGAGCTAGGCGATTCCCTGCTGAAGGCAAAGCAGAGAGTTTTTCGGTGGAGCGAGGGCTTCATCTGCTTGCCGACAAGCATGGAAGGTGAAGCCTGGCTGCCACTGAGTTCCTGAGCAGGTTTCCAAGCTGGAGGCTCTGTGGCTCTACAAGCTCGAGAGTCCTGCCTAGGACTTGCCTCTGGCAACAGAGTGGGGGCCAAGGGCCTGTGGGCTGCAGGGTGCTCGGAAGCCGCAGGGGAGGCTTTGGGCACCCAGTGCCCTGTGATGGAAAATGCTGCAGGCCTGAGCCTCCAGGAACTCCTGCAGGGCTTTGGAGTGGCAAAGCTGTCCTTAGCAGAAGGCTCCCTGCCCAGGGCTGCAGGCCTTTGGGGCTGGCTCAGCTGCAGCTTCCTTGCAGGCTGCTGGTCCAGGGGCGTGTGTGCCCTGGTCCAGAGTGCTGTAGGAGGAGGTCCTAGCAAGGGGCGAGCAAGCCCCTTGTTCCCTTGGCAGAGACTGGGCTGTGCACACAGAGGCCTGCCAGCAGTGAAGACAGTGCGGGCAGCAAGGGGGTGTGGCAGGCAGCGCCGAGGTGGCAGGAGTCCTGCTTGAGAGTGGGGTCCTGACGGTTTTGTGCTCAGGCCCCAGTGGCCCCGGGCTCACACAGCCTCTGGACCTGCAGCTTCCCAGCAGGGCAAGAGCCACACAGGCAAGCCCCTGGGGCCTACTCGAATGAACTGTGCTCTGTCGAGGCCCTGCTGGCTGGCAGTGGCCTAGGCCAGCACAGGCCCTAGGGCTGGCTTTGGCCTGCCATCCACGTTCCTCACTCGGGCCGTTCTGCCTGTCAGACCCACCACTCCCTCGAAGTGTGCTCCTGAGGCCCTTGGACAGTTGGGGGAAGTGGAGGCTCTCCCAGCATGGGAGGCCTGCCCAGCACATTGCTCTGGGTGCAAAGAGGATTCCCTGCACCGCGGGCACCGGGACTACATTTTCTGCACACAGGAGACACTTGGCACACACCGTGTCTGCCCATGGAAAGCGGTGTGCCAGAGAGGCACCCACCTGGGATGTATGGCCCTCTCCCATAGACGCCCTCCATGCAGCAGGCTGTCGTGGATTCAGCTGCAGGCCTTTGTGGCTGGAGAGACAGCAGCTCCTCTGGAGGCTCTGGGTCAGTGTGCACTCCCGTTCGAGGAAACGAGGCCTGTGGGGTGAGGTCCTTGCAAAGAATGGCAAGCAGCCTGCTCCTTTCGATGAGACGCACGTGTGGTGAGAGAGGCTTGGCAGCAGAGAGAAAGCAAGAGGGGCATCCAGGGAGGGGATGGGCATGCAGCTCGGAGGCCCCAGATCTCCTGCTTCCCAACCAGGGAAGGCCGGCTAGGCCCACCAGGCCCCATTCCCAAGTGCACACCCAGCTTCTGGATCGGCCCTTTCCCAGCCCTGAAAACACACACAGGCCGTACCCTGAGCCCTGCCGAGGGGGCACCTTTGCTCCCCGGGTGGGCCGAATGGCACGACTGGGTGAGGGCAGAGAAGGCCCCAGAAGGCCTTCAGGGAGCTGCCAGAGCAGAGCAGTGCTCAGGAAAAGGCACTCTCCTTTCTGCAGGCTGGATGCACCCTCGAGTTTCTGCTTGAGGCAGAGAGAGCTGAGCTAGGCGATTCCCTGGCTGAAGGCAAAGCAGAGAGTTTTTCGGTGGAGCGAGGGCTTCATCTGCTTGCCAACAAGCATGGAAGGTGAAGCCTGGCTGCCACTGAGTTCCTGAGCAGGTTTCCAAGCTGGAGGCTCTGTGGCTCTACAAGCTCGAGAGTCCTGCCTAGGACTTGCCTCTGGCAACAGAGTGGGGGCCAAGGGCCTGTGGGCTGCAGGGTGCTCGGAAGCCGCAGGGGAGGCTTTGGGCACCCAGTGCCCTGTGATGGAAAATGCTGCAGGCCTGAGCCTCCAGGAACTCCTGCAGGGCTTTGGAGTGGCAAAGCTGTCCTTAGCAGAAGGCTCCCTGCCCAGGGCTGCAGGCCTTTGGGGCTGGCTCAGCTGCAGCTTCCTTGCAGGCTGCTGGTCCAGGGGCGTGTGTGCCCTGGTCCAGAGTGCTGTAGGAGGAGGTCCTAGCAAGGGGCGAGCAAGCCCCTTGTTCCCTTGGCAGAGACTGGGCTGTGCACACAGAGGCCTGCCAGCAGTGAAGACAGTGCGGGCAGCAAGGGGGTGTGGCAGGCAGCGCCGAGGTGGCAGGAGTCCTGCTTGAGAGTGGGGTCCTGACGGTTTTGTGCTCAGGCCCCAGTGGCCCCGGGCTCACACAGCCTCTGGACCTGCAGCTTCCCAGCAGGGCAAGAGGCACACAGGCAAGCCCCTGGGGCCTACTCGAATGAACTGTGCTCTGTCGAGGCCCTGCTGGCTGGCAGTGGCCTAGGCCAGCACAGGCCCTAGGGCTGGCTTTGGCCTGCCATCCACGTTCCTCACTCGGGCCGTTCTGCCTGTCAGACCCACCACTCCCTCGAAGTGTGCTCCTGAGGCCCTTGGACAGTTGGGGGAAGTGGAGGCTCTCCCAGCATGGGAGGCCTGCCCAGCACATTGCTCTGGGTGCAAAGAGGATTCCCTGCACCGCGGGCACCGGGACTACATTTTCTGCACACAGGAGACACTTGGCACACACCGTGTGTGCCCATGGAAAGCGGTGTGCCAGAGAGGCACCCACCTGGGATGTATGGCCCTCTCCCATAGATGCCCTCCATGCAGCAGGCTGTCGTGGAGTCAGCTGCAGGCCTTTGTGGCTGGAGAGACAGCAGCTCCTCTGGAGGCTCTGGGTCAGTGTGCACGCCCGTTCGAGGAAACGAGGCCTGTGGGGTGAGGTCCTTGCAAAGAATGGCAAGCAGCCTGCTCCTTTCGATGAGACGCACGTGTGGTGAGAGAGGCTTGGCAGCAGAGAGAAAGCAAGAGGGGCATCCAGGGAGGGGATGGGCATGCAGCTCGGAGGCCCCAGATCTCCTGCTTCCCAACCAGGGAAGGCCGGCTAGGCCCACCAGGCCCCATTCCCAAGTGCACACCCAGCTTCTGGATCGGCCCTTTCCCAGCCCTGAAAACACACACAGGCCGTACCCTGAGCCCTGCCGAGGGGGCACCTTTGCTCCCCGGGTGGGCCGAATGGCACGACTGGGTGAGGGCAGAGAAGGCCCCAGAAGGCCTTCAGGGAGCTGCCAGAGCAGAGCAGTGCTCAGGAAAAGGCACTCTTCTTTCTGCAGGCTGGATGCACCCTCGAGTTTCTGCTTGAGGCAGAGAGAGCTGAGCTAGGCGATTCCCTGGCTGAAGGCAAAGCAGAGAGTTTTTCGGTGGAGCGAGGGCTTCATCTGCTGGCCCACAAGCATGGAAGGTGAAGCCTGGCTGCCACTGAGTTCCTGAGCAGGTTTCCAAGCTGGAGGCTCTGTGGCTCTACAAGCTCGAGAGTCCTGCCTAGGACTTGCCTCTGGCAACAGAGTGGGGGCCAAGGGCCTGTGGGCTGCAGGGTGCTCGGAAGCCGCAGGGGAGGCTTTGGGCACCCAGTGCCCTGTGATGGAAAATGCTGCAGGCCTGAGCCTCCAGGAACTCCTGCAGGGCTTTGGAGTGGCAAAGCTGTCCTTAGCAGAAGGCTCCCTGCCCAGGGCTGCAGGCCTTTGGGGCTGGCTCAGCTGCAGCTTCCTTGCAGGCTGCTGGTCCAGGGGCGTGTGTGCCCTGGTCCAGAGTGCTGTAGGAGGAGGTCCTAGCAAGGGGCGAGCAAGCCCCTTGTTCCCTTGGCAGAGACTGGGCTGTGCACACAGAGGCCTGCCAGCAGTGAAGACAGTGCGGGCAGCAAGGGGGTGTGGCAGGCAGCGCCGAGGTGGCAGGAGTCCTGCTTGAGAGTGGGGTCCTGACGGTTTTGTGCTCAGGCCCCAGTGGCCCCGGGCTCACACAGCCTCTGGACCTGCAGCTTCCCAGCAGGGCAAGAGGCACACAGGCAAGCCCCTGGGGCCTACTCGAATGAACTGTGCTCTGTCGAGGCCCTGCTGGCTGGCAGTGGCCTAGGCCAGCACAGGCCCTAGGGCTGGCTTTGGCCTGCCATCCACGTTCCTCACTCGGGCCGTTCTGCCTGTCAGACCCACCACTCCCTCGAAGTGTGCTCCTGAGGCCCTTGGACAGTTGGGGGAAGTGGAGGCTCTCCCAGCATGGGAGGCCTGCCCAGCACATTGCTCTGGGTGCAAAGAGGATTCCCTGCACCGCGGGCACCGGGACTACATTTTCTGCACACAGGAGACACTTGGCACACACCGTGTGTGCCCATGGAAAGCGGTGTGCCAGAGAGGCACCAACCTGGGATGTATGGCCCTCTCCCATAGACGCCCTCCATGCAGCAGGCTGTCGTGGATTCAGCTGCAGGCCTTTGTGGCTGGAGAGACAGCAGCTCCTCTGGAGGCTCTGGGTCAGTGTGCACGCCCGTTCGAGGAAACGAGGCCTGTGGGGTGAGGTCCTTGCAAAGAATGGCAAGCAGCCTGCTCCTTTCGATGAGACGCACGTGTGGTGAGAGAGGCTTGGCAGCAGAGAGAAAGCAAGAGGGGCATCCAGGGAGGGGATGGGCATGCAGCTCGGAGGCCCCAGATCTCCTGCTTCCCAACCAGGGAAGGCCGGCTAGGCCCACCAGGCCCCATTCCCAAGTGCACACCCAGCTTCTGGATCGGCCCTTTCCCAGCCCTGAAAACACACACAGGCCGTACCCTGAGCCCTGCCGAGGGGGCACCTTTGCTCCCCGGGTGGGCCGAATGGCACGACTGGGTGAGGGCAGAGAAGGCCCCAGAAGGCCTTCAGGGAGCTGCCAGAGCAGAGCAGTGCTCAGGAAAAGGCACTCTTCTTTCTGCAGGCTGGATGCACCCTCGAGTTTCTGCTTGAGGCAGAGAGAGCTGAGCTAGGCGATTCCCTGGCTGAAGGCAAAGCAGAGAGTTTTTCGGTTGAGCGAGGGCTCCATCTGCTGGCCCACAAGCATGGAAGGTGAAGCCTGGCTGCCACTGAGTTCCTGAGCAGGTTTCCAAGCTGGAGGCCCTGTGGCTCTACAAGCTCGAGAGTCCTGCCTAGGACTTGCCTCTGGCAACAGAGTGGGGGCCAAGGGCCTGTGGGCTGCAGGGTGCTCGGAAGCCGCAGGGGAGGCTTTGGGCACCCAGTGCCCTGTGATGGAAAATGCTGCAGGCCTGAGCCTCCAGGAACTCCTGCAGGGCTTTGGAGTGGCAAAGCTGTCCTTAGCAGAAGGCTCCCTGCCCAGGGCTGCAGGCCTTTGGGGCTGGCTCAGCTGCAGCTTCCTTGCAGGCTGCTGGTCCAGGGGCGTGTGTGCCCTGGTCCAGAGTGCTGTAGGAGGAGGTCCTAGCAAGGGGCGAGCAAGCCCCTTGTTCCCTTGGCAGAGACTGGGCTGTGCACACAGAGGCCTGCCAGCAGTGAAGACAGTGCGGGCAGCAAGGGGGTGTGGCAGGCAGCGCCGAGGTGGCAGGAGTCCTGCTTGAGAGTGGGGTCCTGACGGTTTTGTGCTCAGGCCCCAGTGGCCCCGGGCACACACAGCCTCTGGACCTGCAGCTTCCCAGCAGGGCAAGAGCCACACAGGCAAGCCCCTGGGGCCTACTCGAATGAACTGTGCTCTGTCGAGGCCCTGCTGGCTGGCAGTGGCCTAGGCCAGCACAGGCCCTAGGGCTGGCTTTGGCCTGCCATCCACGTTCCTCACTCGGGCCGTTCTGCCTGTCAGACCCACCACTCCCTCGAAGTGTGCTCCTGAGGCCCTTGGACAGTTGGGGGAAGTGGAGGCTCTCCCAGCATGGGAGGCCTGCCCAGCACATTGCTCTGGGTGCAAAGAGGATTCCCTGCACCGCGGGCACCGGGACTACATTTTCTGCACACAGGAGACACTTGGCACACACCGTGTGTGCCCATGGAAAGCGGTGTGCCAGAGAGGCACCAACCTGGGATGTATGGCCCTCTCCCATAGACGCCCTCCATGCAGCAGGCTGTCGTGGATTCAGCTGCAGGCCTTTGTGGCTGGAGAGACAGCAGCTCCTCTGGAGGCTCTGGGTCAGTGTGCACTCCCGTTCGAGGAAACGAGGCCTGTGGGGTGAGGTCCTTGCAAAGAATGGCAAGCAGCCTGCTCCTTTCGATGAGACGCACGTGTGGTGAGAGAGGCTTGGCAGCAGAGAGAAAGCAAGAGGGGCATCCAGGGAGGGGATGGGCATGCAGCTCGGAGGCCCCAGATCTCCTGCTTCCCAACCAGGGAAGGCCGGCTAGGCCCACCAGGCCCCATTCCCAAGTGCACACCCAGCTTCTGGATCGGCCCTTTCCCAGCCCTGAAAACACACACAGGCCGTACCCTGAGCCCTGCCGAGGGGGCACCTTTGCTCCCCGGGTGGGCCGAATGGCACGACTGGGTGAGGGCAGAGAAGGCCCCAGAAGGCCTTCAGGGAGCTGCCAGAGCAGAGCAGTGCTCAGGAAAAGGCACTCTTCTTTCTGCAGGCTGGATGCACCCTCGAGTTTCTGCTTGAGGCAGAGAGAGCTGAGCTAGGCGATTCCCTGGCTGAAGGCAAAGCAGAGAGTTTTTCTGTGGAGCGAGGGCTCCAGCTGCTGGCCCACAAGCATGGAAGGTGAAGCCTGGCTGCCACTGAGTTCCTGAGCAGGTTTCCAAGCTGGAGGCCCTGTGGCTCTACAAGCTCGAGAGTCCTGCCTAGGACTTGCCTCTGGCAACAGAGTGGGGGCCAAGGGCCTGTGGGCTGCAGGGTGCTCGGAAGCCGCAGGGGAGGCTTTGGGCACCCAGTGCCCTGTGATGGAAAATGCTGCAGGCCTGAGCCTCCAGGAACTCCTGCAGGGCTTTGGAGTGGCAAAGCTGTCCTTAGCAGAAGGCTCCCTGCCCAGGGCTGCAGGCCTTTGGGGCTGGCTCAGCTGCAGCTTCCTTGCAGGCTGCTGGTCCAGGGGCGTGTGTGCCCTGGTCCAGAGTGCTGTAGGAGGAGGTCCTAGCAAGGGGCGAGCAAGCCCCTTGTTCCCTTGGCAGAGACTGGGCTGTGCACACAGAGGCCTGCCAGCAGTGAAGACAGTGCGGGCAGCAAGGGGGTGTGGCAGGCAGCGCCGAGGTGGCAGGAGTCCTGCTTGAGAGTGGGGTCCTGACGGTTTTGTGCTCAGGCCCCAGTGGCCCCGGGCTCACACAGCCTCTGGACCTGCAGCTTCCCAGCAGGGCAAGAGCCACACAGGCAAGCCCCTGGGGCCTACTCGAATGAACTGTGCTCTGTCGAGGCCCTGCTGGCTGGCAGTGGCCTAGGCCAGCACAGGCCCTAGGGCTGGCTTTGGCCTGCCATCCACGTTCCTCACTCGGGCCGTTCTGCCTGTCAGACCCACCACTCCCTCGAAGTGTGCTCCTGAGGCCCTTGGACAGTTGGGGGAAGTGGAGGCTCTCCCAGCATGGGAGGCCTGCCCAGCACATTGCTCTGGGTGCAAAGAGGATTCCCTGCACCGCGGGCACCGGGACTACATTTTCTGCACACAGGAGACACTTGGCACACACCGTGTGTGCCCATGGAAAGCGGTGTGCCAGAGAGGCACCAACCTGGGATGTATGGCCCTCTCCCATAGACGCCCTCCATGCAGCAGGCTGTCGTGGATTCAGCTGCAGGCCTTTGTGGCTGGAGAGACAGCAGCTCCTCTGGAGGCTCTGGGTCAGTGTGCACTCCCGTTCGAGGAAACGAGGCCTGTGGGGTGAGGTCCTTGCAAAGAATGGCAAGCAGCCTGCTCCTTTCGATGAGACGCACGTGTGGTGAGAGAGGCTTGGCAGCAGAGAGAAAGCAAGAGGGGCATCCAGGGAGGGGATGGGCATGCAGCTCGGAGGCCCCAGATCTCCTGCTTCCCAACCAGGGAAGGCCGGCTAGGCCCACCAGGCCCCATTCCCAAGTGCACACCCAGCTTCTGGATCGGCCCTTTCCCAGCCCTGAAAACACACACAGGCCGTACCCTGAGCCCTGCCGAGGGGGCACCTTTGCTCCCCGGGTGGGCCGAATGGCACGACTGGGTGAGGGCAGAGAAGGCCCCAGAAGGCCTTCAGGGAGCTGCCAGAGCAGAGCAGTGCTCAGGAAAAGGCACTCTTCTTTCTGCAGGCTGGATGCACCCTCGAGTTTCTGCTTGAGGCAGAGAGAGCTGAGCTAGGCGATTCCCTGGCTGAAGGCAAAGCAGAGAGTTTTTCGGTGGAGCGAGGGCTTCATCTGCTTGCCGACAAGCATGGAAGGTGAAGCCTGGCTGCCACTGAGTTCCTGAGCAGGTTTCCAAGCTGGAGGCCCTGTGGCTCTACAAGCTCGAGAGTCCTGCCTAGGACTTGCCTCTGGCAACAGAGTGGGGGCCAAGGGCCTGTGGGCTGCAGGGTGCTCGGAAGCCGCAGGGGAGGCTTTGGGCACCCAGTGCCCTGTGATGGAAAATGCTGCAGGCCTGAGCCTCCAGGAACTCCTGCAGGGCTTTGGAGTGGCAAAGCTGTCCTTAGCAGAAGGCTCCCTGCCCAGGGCTGCAGGCCTTTGGGGCTGGCTCAGCTGCAGCTTCCTTGCAGGCTGCTGGTCCAGGGGCGTGTGTGCCCTGGTCCAGAGTGCTGTAGGAGGAGGTCCTAGCAAGGGGCGAGCAAGCCCCTTGTTCCCTTGGCAGAGACTGGGCTGTGCACACAGAGGCCTGCCAGCAGTGAAGACAGTGCGGGCAGCAAGGGGGTGTGGCAGGCAGCGCCGAGGTGGCAGGAGTCCTGCTTGAGAGTGGGGTCCTGACGGTTTTGTGCTCAGGCCCCAGTGGCCCCGGGCACACACAGCCTCTGGACCTGCAGCTTCCCAGCAGGGCAAGAGCCACACAGGCAAGCCCCTGGGGCCTACTCGAATGAACTGTGCTCTGTCGAGGCCCTGCTGGCTGGCAGTGGCCTAGGCCAGCACAGGCCCTAGGGCTGGCTTTGGCCTGCCATCCACGTTCCTCACTCGGGCCGTTCTGCCTGTCAGACCCACCACTCCCTCGAAGTGTGCTCCTGAGGCCCTTGGACAGTTGGGGGAAGTGGAGGCTCTCCCAGCATGGGAGGCCTGCCCAGCACATTGCTCTGGGTGCAAAGAGGATTCCCTGCACCGCGGGCACCGGGACTACATTTTCTGCACACAGGAGACACTTGGCACACACCGTGTGTGCCCATGGAAAGCGGTGTGCCAGAGAGGCACCAACCTGGGATGTATGGCCCTCTCCCATAGACGCCCTCCATGCAGCAGGCTGTCGTGGATTCAGCTGCAGGCCTTTGTGGCTGGAGAGACAGCAGCTCCTCTGGAGGCTCTGGGTCAGTGTGCACTCCCGTTCGAGGAAACGAGGCCTGTGGGGTGAGGTCCTTGCAAAGAATGGCAAGCAGCCTGCTCCTTTCGATGAGACGCACGTGTGGTGAGAGAGGCTTGGCAGCAGAGAGAAAGCAAGAGGGGCATCCAGGGAGGGGATGGGCATGCAGCTCGGAGGCCCCAGATCTCCTGCTTCCCAACCAGGGAAGGCCGGCTAGGCCCACCAGGCCCCATTCCCAAGTGCACACCCAGCTTCTGGATCGGCCCTTTCCCAGCCCTGAAAACACACACAGGCCGTACCCTGAGCCCTGCCGAGGGGGCACCTTTGCTCCCCGGGTGGGCCGAATGGCACGACTGGGTGAGGGCAGAGAAGGCCCCAGAAGGCCTTCAGGGAGCTGCCAGAGCAGAGCAGTGCTCAGGAAAAGGCACTCTTCTTTCTGCAGGCTGGATGCACCCTCGAGTTTCTGCTTGAGGCAGAGAGAGCTGAGCTAGGCGATTCCCTGGCTGAAGGCAAAGCAGAGAGTTTTTCTGTGGAGCGAGGGCTCCATCTGCTTGCCGACAAGCATGGAAGGTGAAGCCTGGCTGCCACTGAGTTCCTGAGCAGGTTTCCAAGCTGGAGGCCCTGTGGCTCTACAAGCTCGAGAGTCCTGCCTAGGACTTGCCTCTGGCAACAGAGTGGGGGCCAAGGGCCTGTGGGCTGCAGGGTGCTCGGAAGCCGCAGGGGAGGCTTTGGGCACCCAGTGCCCTGTGATGGAAAATGCTGCAGGCCTGAGCCTCCAGGAACTCCTGCAGGGCTTTGGAGTGGCAAAGCTGTCCTTAGCAGAAGGCTCCCTGCCCAGGGCTGCAGGCCTTTGTGGCTGGCTCAGCTGCAGCTTCCTTGCAGGCTGCTGGTCCAGGGGCGTGTGTGCCCTGGTCCAGAGTGCTGTAGGAGGAGGTCCTAGCAAGGGGCGAGCAAGCCCCTTGTTCCCTTGGCAGAGACTGGGCTGTGCACACAGAGGCCTGCCAGCAGTGAAGACAGTGCGGGCAGCAAGGGGGTGTGGCAGGCAGCGCCGAGGTGGCAGGAGTCCTGCTTGAGAGTGGGGTCCTGACGGTTTTGTGCTCAGGCCCCAGTGGCCCCGGGCACACACAACCTCTGGACCTGCAGCTTCCCAGCAGGGCAAGAGCCACACAGGCAAGCCACTGGGGCCTACTCGAATGAACTGTGCTCTGTCGAGGCCCTGCTGGCTGGCAGTGGCCTAGGCCAGCACAGGCCCTAGGGCTGGCTTTGGCCTGCCATCCACGTTCCTCACTCGGGCCGTTCTGCCTGTCAGACCCACCACTCCCTCGAAGTGTGCTCCTGAGGCCCTTGGACAGTTGGGGGAAGTGGAGGCTCTCCCAGCATGGGAGGCCTGCCCAGCACATTGCTCTGGGTGCAAAGAGGATTCCCTGCACCGCGGGCACCGGGACTACATTTTCTGCACACAGGAGACACTTGGCACACACCGTGTGTGCCCATGGAAAGCGGTGTGCCAGAGAGGCACCAACCTGGGATGTATGGCCCTCTCCCATAGACGCCCTCCATGCAGCAGGCTGTCGTGGATTCAGCTGCAGGCCTTTGTGGCTGGAGAGACAGCAGCTCCTCTGGAGGCTCTGGGTCAGTGTGCACTCCCGTTCGAGGAAACGAGGCCTGTGGGGTGAGGTCCTTGCAAAGAATGGCAAGCAGCCTGCTCCTTTCGATGAGACGCACGTGTGGTGAGAGAGGCTTGGCAGCAGAGAGAAAGCAAGAGGGGCATCCAGGGAGGGGATGGGCATGCAGCTCGGAGGCCCCAGATCTCCTGCTTCCCAACCAGGGAAGGCCGGCTAGGCCCACCAGGCCCCATTCCCAAGTGCACACCCAGCTTCTGGATCGGCCCTTTCCCAGCCCTGAAAACACACACAGGCCGTACCCTGAGCCCTGCCGAGGGGGCACCTTTGCTCCCCGGGTGGGCCGAATGGCACGACTGGGTGAGGGCAGAGAAGGCCCCAGAAGGCCTTCAGGGAGCTGCCAGAGCAGAGCAGTGCTCAGGAAAAGGCACTCTTCTTTCTGCAGGCTGGATGCACCCTCGAGTTTCTGCTTGAGGCAGAGAGAGCTGAGCTAGGCGATTCCCTGGCTGAAGGCAAAGCAGAGAGTTTTTCGGTGGAGCGAGGGCTTCATCTGCTTGCCGACAAGCATGGAAGGTGAAGCCTGGCTGCCACTGAGTTCCTGAGCAGGTTTCCAAGCTGGAGGCCCTGTGGCTCTACAAGCTCGAGAGTCCTGCCTAGGACTTGCCTCTGGCAACAGAGTGGGGGCCAAGGGCCTGTGGGCTGCAGGGTGCTCGGAAGCCGCAGGGGAGGCTTTGGGCACCCAGTGCCCTGTGATGGAAAATGCTGCAGGCCTGAGCCTCCAGGAACTCCTGCAGGGCTTTGGAGTGGCAAAGCTGTCCTTAGCAGAAGGCTCCCTGCCCAGGGCTGCAGGCCTTTGGGGCTGGCTCAGCTGCAGCTTCCTTGCAGGCTGCTGGTCCAGGGGCGTGTGTGCCCTGGTCCAGAGTGCTGTAGGAGGAGGTCCTAGCAAGGGGCGAGCAAGCCCCTTGTTCCCTTGGCAGAGACTGGGCTGTGCACACAGAGGCCTGCCAGCAGTGAAGACAGTGCGGGCAGCAAGGGGGTGTGGCAGGCAGCGCCGAGGTGGCAGGAGTCCTGCTTGAGAGTGGGGTCCTGACGGTTTTGTGCTCAGGCCCCAGTGGCCCCGGGCTCACACAGCCTCTGGACCTGCAGCTTCCCAGCAGGGCAAGAGGCACACAGGCAAGCCCCTGGGGCCTACTCGAATGAACTGTGCTCTGTCGAGGCCCTGCTGGCTGGCAGTGGCCTAGGCCAGCACAGGCCCTAGGGCTGGCTTTGGCCTGCCATCCACGTTCCTCACTCGGGCCGTTCTGCCTGTCAGACCCACCACTCCCTCGAAGTGTGCTCCTGAGGCCCTTGGACAGTTGGGGGAAGTGGAGGCTCTCCCAGCATGGGAGGCCTGCCCAGCACATTGCTCTGGGTGCAAAGAGGATTCCCTGCACCGCGGGCACCGGGACTACATTTTCTGCACACAGGAGACACTTGGCACACACCGTGTGTGCCCATGGAAAGCGGTGTGCCAGAGAGGCACCAACCTGGGATGTATGGCCCTCTCCCATAGACGCCCTCCATGCAGCAGGCTGTCGTGGATTCAGCTGCAGGCCTTTGTGGCTGGAGAGACAGCAGCTCCTCTGGAGGCTCTGGGTCAGTGTGCACTCCCGTTCGAGGAAACGAGGCCTGTGGGGTGAGGTCCTTGCAAAGAATGGCAAGCAGCCTGCTCCTTTCGATGAGACGCACGTGTGGTGAGAGAGGCTTGGCAGCAGAGAGAAAGCAAGAGGGGCATCCAGGGAGGGGATGGGCATGCAGCTCGGAGGCCCCAGATCTCCTGCTTCCCAACCAGGGAAGGCCGGCTAGGCCCACCAGGCCCCATTCCCAAGTGCACACCCAGCTTCTGGATCGGCCCTTTCCCAGCCCTGAAAACACACACAGGCCGTACCCTGAGCCCTGCCGAGGGGGCACCTTTGCTCCCCGGGTGGGCCGAATGGCACGACTGGGTGAGGGCAGAGAAGGCCCCAGAAGGCCTTCAGGGAGCTGCCAGAGCAGAGCAGTGCTCAGGAAAAGGCACTCTTCTTTCTGCAGGCTGGATGCACCCTCGAGTTTCTGCTTGAGGCAGAGAGAGCTGAGCTAGGCGATTCCCTGGCTGAAGGCAAAGCAGAGAGTTTTTCTGTGGAGCGAGGGCTCCAGCTGCTGGCCCACAAGCATGGAAGGTGAAGCCTGGCTGCCACTGAGTTCCTGAGCAGGTTTCCAAGCTGGAGGCCCTGTGGCTCTACAAGCTCGAGAGTCCTGCCTAGGACTTGCCTCTGGCAACAGAGTGGGGGCCAAGGGCCTGTGGGCTGCAGGGTGCTCGGAAGCCGCAGGGGAGGCTTTGGGCACCCAGTGCCCTGTGATGGAAAATGCTGCAGGCCTGAGCCTCCAGGAACTCCTGCAGGGCTTTGGAGTGGCAAAGCTGTCCTTAGCAGAAGGCTCCCTGCCCAGGGCTGCAGGCCTTTGTGGCTGGCTCAGCTGCAGCTTCCTTGCAGGCTGCTGGTCCAGGGGCGTGTGTGCCCTGGTCCAGAGTGCTGTAGGAGGAGGTCCTAGCAAGGGGCGAGCAAGCCCCTTGTTCCCTTGGCAGAGACTGGGCTGTGCACACAGAGGCCTGCCAGCAGTGAAGACAGTGCGGGCAGCAAGGGGGTGTGGCAGGCAGCGCCGAGGTGGCAGGAGTCCTGCTTGAGAGTGGGGTCCTGACGGTTTTGTGCTCAGGCCCCAGTGGCCCCGGGCACACACAACCTCTGGACCTGCAGCTTCCCAGCAGGGCAAGAGCCACACAGGCAAGCCACTGGGGCCTACTCGAATGAACTGTGCTCTGTCGAGGCCCTGCTGGCTGGCAGTGGCCTAGGCCAGCACAGGCCCTAGGGCTGGCTTTGGCCTGCCATCCACGTTCCTCACTCGGGCCGTTCTGCCTGTCAGACCCACCACTCCCTCGAAGTGTGCTCCTGAGGCCCTTGGACAGTTGGGGGAAGTGGAGGCTCTCCCAGCATGGGAGGCCTGCCCAGCACATTGCTCTGGGTGCAAAGAGGATTCCCTGCACCGCGGGCACCGGGACTACATTTTCTGCACACAGGAGACACTTGGCACACACCGTGTGTGCCCATGGAAAGCGGTGTGCCAGAGAGGCACCAACCTGGGATGTATGGCCCTCTCCCATAGACGCCCTCCATGCAGCAGGCTGTCGTGGATTCAGCTGCAGGCCTTTGTGGCTGGAGAGACAGCAGCTCCTCTGGAGGCTCTGGGTCAGTGTGCACTCCCGTTCGAGGAAACGAGGCCTGTGGGGTGAGGTCCTTGCAAAGAATGGCAAGCAGCCTGCTCCTTTCGATGAGACGCACGTGTGGTGAGAGAGGCTTGGCAGCAGAGAGAAAGCAAGAGGGGCATCCAGGGAGGGGATGGGCATGCAGCTCGGAGGCCCCAGATCTCCTGCTTCCCAACCAGGGAAGGCCGGCTAGGCCCACCAGGCCCCATTCCCAAGTGCACACCCAGCTTCTGGATCGGCCCTTTCCCAGCCCTGAAAACACACACAGGCCGTACCCTGAGCCCTGCCGAGGGGGCACCTTTGCTCCCCGGGTGGGCCGAATGGCACGACTGGGTGAGGGCAGAGAAGGCCCCAGAAGGCCTTCAGGGAGCTGCCAGAGCAGAGCAGTGCTCAGGAAAAGGCACTCTTCTTTCTGCAGGCTGGATGCACCCTCGAGTTTCTGCTTGAGGCAGAGAGAGCTGAGCTAGGCGATTCCCTGGCTGAAGGCAAAGCAGAGAGTTTTTCGGTGGAGCGAGGGCTTCATCTGCTTGCCGACAAGCATGGAAGGTGAAGCCTGGCTGCCACTGAGTTCCTGAGCAGGTTTCCAAGCTGGAGGCCCTGTGGCTCTACAAGCTCGAGAGTCCTGCCTAGGACTTGCCTCTGGCAACAGAGTGGGGGCCAAGGGCCTGTGGGCTGCAGGGTGCTCGGAAGCCGCAGGGGAGGCTTTGGGCACCCAGTGCCCTGTGATGGAAAATGCTGCAGGCCTGAGCCTCCAGGAACTCCTGCAGGGCTTTGGAGTGGCAAAGCTGTCCTTAGCAGAAGGCTCCCTGCCCAGGGCTGCAGGCCTTTGGGGCTGGCTCAGCTGCAGCTTCCTTGCAGGCTGCTGGTCCAGGGGCGTGTGTGCCCTGGTCCAGAGTGCTGTAGGAGGAGGTCCTAGCAAGGGGCGAGCAAGCCCCTTGTTCCCTTGGCAGAGACTGGGCTGTGCACACAGAGGCCTGCCAGCAGTGAAGACAGTGCGGGCAGCAAGGGGGTGTGGCAGGCAGCGCCGAGGTGGCAGGAGTCCTGCTTGAGAGTGGGGTCCTGACGGTTTTGTGCTCAGGCCCCAGTGGCCCCGGGCTCACACAGCCTCTGGACCTGCAGCTTCCCAGCAGGGCAAGAGGCACACAGGCAAGCCCCTGGGGCCTACTCGAATGAACTGTGCTCTGTCGAGGCCCTGCTGGCTGGCAGTGGCCTAGGCCAGCACAGGCCCTAGGGCTGGCTTTGGCCTGCCATCCACGTTCCTCACTCGGGCCGTTCTGCCTGTCAGACCCACCACTCCCTCGAAGTGTGCTCCTGAGGCCCTTGGACAGTTGGGGGAAGTGGAGGCTCTCCCAGCATGGGAGGCCTGCCCAGCACATTGCTCTGGGTGCAAAGAGGATTCCCTGCACCGCGGGCACCGGGACTACATTTTCTGCACACAGGAGACACTTGGCACACACCGTGTGTGCCCATGGAAAGCGGTGTGCCAGAGAGGCACCAACCTGGGATGTATGGCCCTCTCCCATAGACGCCCTCCATGCAGCAGGCTGTCGTGGATTCAGCTGCAGGCCTTTGTGGCTGGAGAGACAGCAGCTCCTCTGGAGGCTCTGGGTCAGTGTGCACTCCCGTTCGAGGAAACGAGGCCTGTGGGGTGAGGTCCTTGCAAAGAATGGCAAGCAGCCTGCTCCTTTCGATGAGACGCACGTGTGGTGAGAGAGGCTTGGCAGCAGAGAGAAAGCAAGAGGGGCATCCAGGGAGGGGATGGGCATGCAGCTCGGAGGCCCCAGATCTCCTGCTTCCCAACCAGGGAAGGCCGGCTAGGCCCACCAGGCCCCATTCCCAAGTGCACACCCAGCTTCTGGATCGGCCCTTTCCCAGCCCTGAAAACACACACAGGCCGTACCCTGAGCCCTGCCGAGGGGGCACCTTTGCTCCCCGGGTGGGCCGAATGGCACGACTGGGTGAGGGCAGAGAAGGCCCCAGAAGGCCTTCAGGGAGCTGCCAGAGCAGAGCAGTGCTCAGGAAAAGGCACTCTTCTTTCTGCAGGCTGGATGCACCCTCGAGTTTCTGCTTGAGGCAGAGAGAGCTGAGCTAGGCGATTCCCTGGCTGAAGGCAAAGCAGAGAGTTTTTCTGTGGAGCGAGGGCTCCAGCTGCTGGCCCACAAGCATGGAAGGTGAAGCCTGGCTGCCACTGAGTTCCTGAGCAGGTTTCCAAGCTGGAGGCCCTGTGGCTCTACAAGCTCGAGAGTCCTGCCTAGGACTTGCCTCTGGCAACAGAGTGGGGGCCAAGGGCCTGTGGGCTGCAGGGTGCTCGGAAGCCGCAGGGGAGGCTTTGGGCACCCAGTGCCCTGTGATGGAAAATGCTGCAGGCCTGAGCCTCCAGGAACTCCTGCAGGGCTTTGGAGTGGCAAAGCTGTCCTTAGCAGAAGGCTCCCTGCCCAGGGCTGCAGGCCTTTGTGGCTGGCTCAGCTGCAGCTTCCTTGCAGGCTGCTGGTCCAGGGGCGTGTGTGCCCTGGTCCAGAGTGCTGTAGGAGGAGGTCCTAGCAAGGGGCGAGCAAGCCCCTTGTTCCCTTGGCAGAGACTGGGCTGTGCACACAGAGGCCTGCCAGCAGTGAAGACAGTGCGGGCAGCAAGGGGGTGTGGCAGGCAGCGCCGAGGTGGCAGGAGTCCTGCTTGAGAGTGGGGTCCTGACGGTTTTGTGCTCAGGCCCCAGTGGCCCCGGGCACACACAACCTCTGGACCTGCAGCTTCCCAGCAGGGCAAGAGCCACACAGGCAAGCCCCTGGGGCCTACTCGAATGAACTGTGCTCTGTCGAGGCCCTGCTGGCTGGCAGTGGCCTAGGCCAGCACAGGCCCTAGGGCTGGCTTTGGCCTGCCATCCACGTTCCTCACTCGGGCCGTTCTGCCTGTCAGACCCACCACTCCCTCGAAGTGTGCTCCTGAGGCCCTTGGACAGTTGGGGGAAGTGGAGGCTCTCCCAGCATGGGAGGCCTGCCCAGCACATTGCTCTGGGTGCAAAGAGGATTCCCTGCACCGCGGGCACCGGGACTACATTTTCTGCACACAGGAGACACTTGGCACACACCGTGTGTGCCCATGGAAAGCGGTGTGCCAGAGAGGCACCAACCTGGGATGTATGGCCCTCTCCCATAGACGCCCTCCATGCAGCAGGCTGTCGTGGATTCAGCTGCAGGCCTTTGTGGCTGGAGAGACAGCAGCTCCTCTGGAGGCTCTGGGTCAGTGTGCACTCCCGTTCGAGGAAACGAGGCCTGTGGGGTGAGGTCCTTGCAAAGAATGGCAAGCAGCCTGCTCCTTTCGATGAGACGCACGTGTGGTGAGAGAGGCTTGGCAGCAGAGAGAAAGCAAGAGGGGCATCCAGGGAGGGGATGGGCATGCAGCTCGGAGGCCCCAGATCTCCTGCTTCCCAACCAGGGAAGGCCGGCTAGGCCCACCAGGCCCCATTCCCAAGTGCACACCCAGCTTCTGGATCGGCCCTTTCCCAGCCCTGAAAACACACACAGGCCGTACCCTGAGCCCTGCCGAGGGGGCACCTTTGCTCCCCGGGTGGGCCGAATGGCACGACTGGGTGAGGGCAGAGAAGGCCCCAGAAGGCCTTCAGGGAGCTGCCAGAGCAGAGCAGTGCTCAGGAAAAGGCACTCTTCTTTCTGCAGGCTGGATGCACCCTCGAGTTTCTGCTTGAGGCAGAGAGAGCTGAGCTAGGCGATTCCCTGGCTGAAGGCAAAGCAGAGAGTTTTTCGGTGGAGCGAGGGCTTCATCTGCTTGCCGACAAGCATGGAAGGTGAAGCCTGGCTGCCACTGAGTTCCTGAGCAGGTTTCCAAGCTGGAGGCCCTGTGGCTCTACAAGCTCGAGAGTCCTGCCTAGGACTTGCCTCTGGCAACAGAGTGGGGGCCAAGGGCCTGTGGGCTGCAGGGTGCTCGGAAGCCGCAGGGGAGGCTTTGGGCACCCAGTGCCCTGTGATGGAAAATGCTGCAGGCCTGAGCCTCCAGGAACTCCTGCAGGGCTTTGGAGTGGCAAAGCTGTCCTTAGCAGAAGGCTCCCTGCCCAGGGCTGCAGGCCTTTGGGGCTGGCTCAGCTGCAGCTTCCTTGCAGGCTGCTGGTCCAGGGGCGTGTGTGCCCTGGTCCAGAGTGCTGTAGGAGGAGGTCCTAGCAAGGGGCGAGCAAGCCCCTTGTTCCCTTGGCAGAGACTGGGCTGTGCACACAGAGGCCTGCCAGCAGTGAAGACAGTGCGGGCAGCAAGGGGGTGTGGCAGGCAGCGCCGAGGTGGCAGGAGTCCTGCTTGAGAGTGGGGTCCTGACGGTTTTGTGCTCAGGCCCCAGTGGCCCCGGGCACACACAGCCTCTGGACCTGCAGCTTCCCAGCAGGGCAAGAGGCACACAGGCAAGCCCCTGGGGCCTACTCGAATGAACTGTGCTCTGTCGAGGCCCTGCTGGCTGGCAGTGGCCTAGGCCAGCACAGGCCCTAGGGCTGGCTTTGGCCTGCCATCCACGTTCCTCACTCGGGCCGTTCTGCCTGTCAGACCCACCACTCCCTCGAAGTGTGCTCCTGAGGCCCTTGGACAGTTGGGGGAAGTGGAGGCTCTCCCAGCATGGGAGGCCTGCCCAGCACATTGCTCTGGGTGCAAAGAGGATTCCCTGCACCGCGGGCACCGGGACTACATTTTCTGCACACAGGAGACACTTGGCACACACCGTGTGTGCCCATGGAAAGCGGTGTGCCAGAGAGGCACCAACCTGGGATGTATGGCCCTCTCCCATAGACGCCCTCCATGCAGCAGGCTGTCGTGGATTCAGCTGCAGGCCTTTGTGGCTGGAGAGACAGCAGCTCCTCTGGAGGCTCTGGGTCAGTGTGCACTCCCGTTCGAGGAAACGAGGCCTGTGGGGTGAGGTCCTTGCAAAGAATGGCAAGCAGCCTGCTCCTTTCGATGAGACGCACGTGTGGTGAGAGAGGCTTGGCAGCAGAGAGAAAGCAAGAGGGGCATCCAGGGAGGGGATGGGCATGCAGCTCGGAGGCCCCAGATCTCCTGCTTCCCAACCAGGGAAGGCCGGCTAGGCCCACCAGGCCCCATTCCCAAGTGCACACCCAGCTTCTGGATCGGCCCTTTCCCAGCCCTGAAAACACACACAGGCCGTACCCTGAGCCCTGCCGAGGGGGCACCTTTGCTCCCCGGGTGGGCCGAATGGCACGACTGGGTGAGGGCAGAGAAGGCCCCAGAAGGCCTTCAGGGAGCTGCCAGAGCAGAGCAGTGCTCAGGAAAAGGCACTCTTCTTTCTGCAGGCTGGATGCACCCTCGAGTTTCTGCTTGAGGCAGAGAGAGCTGAGCTAGGCGATTCCCTGGCTGAAGGCAAAGCAGAGAGTTTTTCTGTGGAGCGAGGGCTCCATCTGCTGGCCCACAAGCATGGAAGGTGAAGCCTGGCTGCCACTGAGTTCCTGAGCAGGTTTCCAAGCTGGAGGCCCTGTGGCTCTACAAGCTCGAGAGTCCTGCCTAGGACTTGCCTCTGGCAACAGAGTGGGGGCCAAGGGCCTGTGGGCTGCAGGGTGCTCGGAAGCCGCAGGGGAGGCTTTGGGCACCCAGTGCCCTGTGATGGAAAATGCTGCAGGCCTGAGCCTCCAGGAACTCCTGCAGGGCTTTGGAGTGGCAAAGCTGTCCTTAGCAGAAGGCTCCCTGCCCAGGGCTGCAGGCCTTTGTGGCTGGCTCAGCTGCAGCTTCCTTGCAGGCTGCTGGTCCAGGGGCGTGTGTGCCCTGGTCCAGAGTGCTGTAGGAGGAGGTCCTAGCAAGGGGCGAGCAAGCCCCTTGTTCCCTTGGCAGAGACTGGGCTGTGCACACAGAGGCCTGCCAGCAGTGAAGACAGTGCGGGCAGCAAGGGGGTGTGGCAGGCAGCGCCGAGGTGGCAGGAGTCCTGCTTGAGAGTGGGGTCCTGACGGTTTTGTGCTCAGGCCCCAGTGGCCCCGGGCACACACAGCCTCTGGACCTGCAGCTTCCCAGCAGGGCAAGAGGCACACAGGCAAGCCCCTGGGGCCTACTCGAATGAACTGTGCTCTGTCGAGACCCTGCTGGCTGGCAGTGGCCTAGGCCAGCACAGGCCCTAGGGCTGGCTTTGGCCTGCCATCCACGTTCCTCACTCGGGCCGTTCTGCCTGTCAGACCCACCACTCCCTCGAAGTGTGCTCCTGAGGCCCTTGGACAGTTGGGGGAAGTGGAGGCTCTCCCAGCATGGGAGGCCTGCCCAGCACATTGCTCTGGGTGCAAAGAGGATTCCCTGCACCGCGGGCACCGGGACTACATTTTCTGCACACAGGAGACACTTGGCACACACCGTGTGTGCCCATGGAAAGCGGTGTGCCAGAGAGGCACCAACCTGGGATGTATGGCCCTCTCCCATAGACGCCCTCCATGCAGCAGGCTGTCGTGGATTCAGCTGCAGGCCTTTGTGGCTGGAGAGACAGCAGCTCCTCTGGAGGCTCTGGGTCAGTGTGCACTCCCGTTCGAGGAAACGAGGCCTGTGGGGTGAGGTCCTTGCAAAGAATGGCAAGCAGCCTGCTCCTTTCGATGAGACGCACGTGTGGTGAGAGAGGCTTGGCAGCAGAGAGAAAGCAAGAGGGGCATCCAGGGAGGGGATGGGCATGCAGCTCGGAGGCCCCAGATCTCCTGCTTCCCAACCAGGGAAGGCCGGCTAGGCCCACCAGGCCCCATTCCCAAGTGCACACCCAGCTTCTGGATCGGCCCTTTCCCAGCCCTGAAAACACACACAGGCCGTACCCTGAGCCCTGCCGAGGGGGCACCTTTGCTCCCCGGGTGGGCCGAATGGCACGACTGGGTGAGGGCAGAGAAGGCCCCAGAAGGCCTTCAGGGAGCTGCCAGAGCAGAGCAGTGCTCAGGAAAAGGCACTCTTCTTTCTGCAGGCTGGATGCACCCTCGAGTTTCTGCTTGAGGCAGAGAGAGCTGAGCTAGGCGATTCCCTGGCTGAAGGCAAAGCAGAGAGTTTTTCGGTGGAGCGAGGGCTTCATCTGCTTGCCGACAAGCATGGAAGGTGAAGCCTGGCTGCCACTGAGTTCCTGAGCAGGTTTCCAAGCTGGAGGCCCTGTGGCTCTACAAGCTCGAGAGTCCTGCCTAGGACTTGCCTCTGGCAACAGAGTGGGGGCCAAGGGCCTGTGGGCTGCAGGGTGCTCGGAAGCCGCAGGGGAGGCTTTGGGCACCCAGTGCCCTGTGATGGAAAATGCTGCAGGCCTGAGCCTCCAGGAACTCCTGCAGGGCTTTGGAGTGGCAAAGCTGTCCTTAGCAGAAGGCTCCCTGCCCAGGGCTGCAGGCCTTTGGGGCTGGCTCAGCTGCAGCTTCCTTGCAGGCTGCTGGTCCAGGGGCGTGTGTGCCCTGGTCCAGAGTGCTGTAGGAGGAGGTCCTAGCAAGGGGCGAGCAAGCCCCTTGTTCCCTTGGCAGAGACTGGGCTGTGCACACAGAGGCCTGCCAGCAGTGAAGACAGTGCGGGCAGCAAGGGGGTGTGGCAGGCAGCGCCGAGGTGGCAGGAGTCCTGCTTGAGAGTGGGGTCCTGACGGTTTTGTGCTCAGGCCCCAGTGGCCCCGGGCTCACACAGCCTCTGGACCTGCAGCTTCCCAGCAGGGCAAGAGGCACACAGGCAAGCCCCTGGGGCCTACTCGAATGAACTGTGCTCTGTCGAGGCCCTGCTGGCTGGCAGTGGCCTAGGCCAGCACAGGCCCTAGGGCTGGCTTTGGCCTGCCATCCACGTTCCTCACTCGGGCCGTTCTGCCTGTCAGACCCACCACTCCCTCGAAGTGTGCTCCTGAGGCCCTTGGACAGTTGGGGGAAGTGGAGGCTCTCCCAGCATGGGAGGCCTGCCCAGCACATTGCTCTGGGTGCAAAGAGGATTCCCTGCACCGCGGGCACCGGGACTACATTTTCTGCACACAGGAGACACTTGGCACACACCGTGTGTGCCCATGGAAAGCGGTGTGCCAGAGAGGCACCAACCTGGGATGTATGGCCCTCTCCCATAGACGCCCTCCATGCAGCAGGCTGTCGTGGATTCAGCTGCAGGCCTTTGTGGCTGGAGAGACAGCAGCTCCTCTGGAGGCTCTGGGTCAGTGTGCACTCCCGTTCGAGGAAACGAGGCCTGTGGGGTGAGGTCCTTGCAAAGAATGGCAAGCAGCCTGCTCCTTTCGATGAGACGCACGTGTGGTGAGAGAGGCTTGGCAGCAGAGAGAAAGCAAGAGGGGCATCCAGGGAGGGGATGGGCATGCAGCTCGGAGGCCCCAGATCTCCTGCTTCCCAACCAGGGAAGGCCGGCTAGGCCCACCAGGCCCCATTCCCAAGTGCACACCCAGCTTCTGGATCGGCCCTTTCCCAGCCCTGAAAACACACACAGGCCGTACCCTGAGCCCTGCCGAGGGGGCACCTTTGCTCCCCGGGTGGGCCGAATGGCACGACTGGGTGAGGGCAGAGAAGGCCCCAGAAGGCCTTCAGGGAGCTGCCAGAGCAGAGCAGTGCTCAGGAAAAGGCACTCTTCTTTCTGCAGGCTGGATGCACCCTCGAGTTTCTGCTTGAGGCAGAGAGAGCTGAGCTAGGCGATTCCCTGGCTGAAGGCAAAGCAGAGAGTTTTTCGGTGGAGCGAGGGCTTCATCTGCTTGCCGACAAGCATGGAAGGTGAAGCCTGGCTGCCACTGAGTTCCTGAGCAGGTTTCCAAGCTGGAGGCCCTGTGGCTCTACAAGCTCGAGAGTCCTGCCTAGGACTTGCCTCTGGCAACAGAGTGGGGGCCAAGGGCCTGTGGGCTGCAGGGTGCTCGGAAGCCGCAGGGGAGGCTTTGGGCACCCAGTGCCCTGTGATGGAAAATGCTGCAGGCCTGAGCCTCCAGGAACTCCTGCAGGGCTTTGGAGTGGCAAAGCTGTCCTTAGCAGAAGGCTCCCTGCCCAGGGCTGCAGGCCTTTGGGGCTGGCTCAGCTGCAGCTTCCTTGCAGGCTGCTGGTCCAGGGGCGTGTGTGCCCTGGTCCAGAGTGCTGTAGGAGGAGGTCCTAGCAAGGGGCGAGCAAGCCCCTTGTTCCCTTGGCAGAGACTGGGCTGTGCACACAGAGGCCTGCCAGCAGTGAAGACAGTGCGGGCAGCAAGGGGGTGTGGCAGGCAGCGCCGAGGTGGCAGGAGTCCTGCTTGAGAGTGGGGTCCTGACGGTTTTGTGCTCAGGCCCCAGTGGCCCCGGGCTCACACAGCCTCTGGACCTGCAGCTTCCCAGCAGGGCAAGAGGCACACAGGCAAGCCCCTGGGGCCTACTCGAATGAACTGTGCTCTGTCGAGGCCCTGCTGGCTGGCAGTGGCCTAGGCCAGCACAGGCCCTAGGGCTGGCTTTGGCCTGCCATCCACGTTCCTCACTCGGGCCGTTCTGCCTGTCAGACCCACCACTCCCTCGAAGTGTGCTCCTGAGGCCCTTGGACAGTTGGGGGAAGTGGAGGCTCTCCCAGCATGGGAGGCCTGCCCAGCACATTGCTCTGGGTGCAAAGAGGATTCCCTGCACCGCGGGCACCGGGACTACATTTTCTGCACACAGGAGACACTTGGCACACACCGTGTGTGCCCATGGAAAGCGGTGTGCCAGAGAGGCACCAACCTGGGATGTATGGCCCTCTCCCATAGACGCCCTCCATGCAGCAGGCTGTCGTGGATTCAGCTGCAGGCCTTTGTGGCTGGAGAGACAGCAGCTCCTCTGGAGGCTCTGGGTCAGTGTGCACTCCCGTTCGAGGAAACGAGGCCTGTGGGGTGAGGTCCTTGCAAAGAATGGCAAGCAGCCTGCTCCTTTCGATGAGACGCACGTGTGGTGAGAGAGGCTTGGCAGCAGAGAGAAAGCAAGAGGGGCATCCAGGGAGGGGATGGGCATGCAGCTCGGAGGCCCCAGATCTCCTGCTTCCCAACCAGGGAAGGCCGGCTAGGCCCACCAGGCCCCATTCCCAAGTGCACACCCAGCTTCTGGATCGGCCCTTTCCCAGCCCTGAAAACACACACAGGCCGTACCCTGAGCCCTGTTGAGGGGGCACCTTTGCTCCCCGGGTGGGCTGAATGGCACGACTGGGTGAGGGCAGAGAAGGCCCCAGAAGGCCTTCAGGGAGCTGCCAGAGCAGAGCAGTGCTCAGGAAAAGGCACTCTTCTTTCTGCAGGCTGGATGCACCCTCGAGTTTCTGCTTGAGGCAGAGAGAGCTGAGCTAGGCGATTCCCTGGCTGAAGGCAAAGCAGAGAGTTTTTCGGTGGAGCGAGGGCTTCATCTGCTTGCCGACAAGCATGGAAGGTGAAGCCTGGCTGCCACTGAGTTCCTGAGCAGGTTTCCAAGCTGGAGGCCCTGTGGCTCTACAAGCTCGAGAGTCCTGCCTAGGACTTGCCTCTGGCAACAGAGTGGGGGCCAAGGGCCTGTGGGCTGCAGGGTGCTCGGAAGCCGCAGGGGAGGCTTTGGGCACCCAGTGCCCTGTGATGGAAAATGCTGCAGGCCTGAGCCTCCAGGAACTCCTGCAGGGCTTTGGAGTGGCAAAGCTGTCCTTAGCAGAAGGCTCCCTGCCCAGGGCTGCAGGCCTTTGGGGCTGGCTCAGCTGCAGCTTCCTTGCAGGCTGCTGGTCCAGGGGCGTGTGTGCCCTGGTCCAGAGTGCTGTAGGAGGAGGTCCTAGCAAGGGGCGAGCAAGCCCCTTGTTCCCTTGGCAGAGACTGGGCTGTGCACACAGAGGCCTGCCAGCAGTGAAGACAGTGCGGGCAGCAAGGGGGTGTGGCAGGCAGCGCCGAGGTGGCAGGAGTCCTGCTTGAGAGTGGGGTCCTGACGGTTTTGTGCTCAGGCCCCAGTGGCCCCGGGCTCACACAGCCTCTGGACCTGCAGCTTCCCAGCAGGGCAAGAGGCACACAGGCAAGCCCCTGGGGCCTACTCGAATGAACTGTGCTCTGTCGAGGCCCTGCTGGCTGGCAGTGGCCTAGGCCAGCACAGGCCCTAGGGCTGGCTTTGGCCTGCCATCCACGTTCCTCACTCGGGCCGTTCTGCCTGTCAGACCCACCACTCCCTCGAAGTGTGCTCCTGAGGCCCTTGGACAGTTGGGGGAAGTGGAGGCTCTCCCAGCATGGGAGGCCTGCCCAGCACATTGCTCTGGGTGCAAAGAGGATTCCCTGCACCGCGGGCACCGGGACTACATTTTCTGCACACAGGAGACACTTGGCACACACCGTGTGTGCCCATGGAAAGCGGTGTGCCAGAGAGGCACCAACCTGGGATGTATGGCCCTCTCCCATAGACGCCCTCCATGCAGCAGGCTGTCGTGGATTCAGCTGCAGGCCTTTGTGGCTGGAGAGACAGCAGCTCCTCTGGAGGCTCTGGGTCAGTGTGCACTCCCGTTCGAGGAAACGAGGCCTGTGGGGTGAGGTCCTTGCAAAGAATGGCAAGCAGCCTGCTCCTTTCGATGAGACGCACGTGTGGTGAGAGAGGCTTGGCAGCAGAGAGAAAGCAAGAGGGGCATCCAGGGAGGGGATGGGCATGCAGCTCGGAGGCCCCAGATCTCCTGCTTCCCAACCAGGGAAGGCCGGCTAGGCCCACCAGGCCCCATTCCCAAGTGCACACCCAGCTTCTGGATCGGCCCTTTCCCAGCCCTGAAAACACACACAGGCCGTACCCTGAGCCCTGCCGAGGGGGCACCTTTGCTCCCCGGGTGGGCCGAATGGCACGACTGGGTGAGGGCAGAGAAGGCCCCAGAAGGCCTTCAGGGAGCTGCCAGAGCAGAGCAGTGCTCAGGAAAAGGCACTCTTCTTTCTGCAGGCTGGATGCACCCTCGAGTTTCTGCTTGAGGCAGAGAGAGCTGAGCTAGGCGATTCCCTGGCTGAAGGCAAAGCAGAGAGTTTTTCGGTGGAGCGAGGGCTTCATCTGCTTGCCGACAAGCATGGAAGGTGAAGCCTGGCTGCCACTGAGTTCCTGAGCAGGTTTCCAAGCTGGAGGCCCTGTGGCTCTACAAGCTCGAGAGTCCTGCCTAGGACTTGCCTCTGGCAACAGAGTGGGGGCCAAGGGCCTGTGGGCTGCAGGGTGCTCGGAAGCCGCAGGGGAGGCTTTGGGCACCCAGTGCCCTGTGATGGAAAATGCTGCAGGCCTGAGCCTCCAGGAACTCCTGCAGGGCTTTGGAGTGGCAAAGCTGTCCTTAGCAGAAGGCTCCCTGCCCAGGGCTGCAGGCCTTTGGGGCTGGCTCAGCTGCAGCTTCCTTGCAGGCTGCTGGTCCAGGGGCGTGTGTGCCCTGGTCCAGAGTGCTGTAGGAGGAGGTCCTAGCAAGGGGCGAGCAAGCCCCTTGTTCCCTTGGCAGAGACTGGGCTGTGCACACAGAGGCCTGCCAGCAGTGAAGACAGTGCGGGCAGCAAGGGGGTGTGGCAGGCAGCGCCGAGGTGGCAGGAGTCCTGCTTGAGAGTGGGGTCCTGACGGTTTTGTGCTCAGGCCCCAGTGGCCCCGGGCTCACACAGCCTCTGGACCTGCAGCTTCCCAGCAGGGCAAGAGGCACACAGGCAAGCCCCTGGGGCCTACTCGAATGAACTGTGCTCTGTCGAGGCCCTGCTGGCTGGCAGTGGCCTAGGCCAGCACAGGCCCTAGGGCTGGCTTTGGCCTGCCATCCACGTTCCTCACTCGGGCCGTTCTGCCTGTCAGACCCACCACTCCCTCGAAGTGTGCTCCTGAGGCCCTTGGACAGTTGGGGGAAGTGGAGGCTCTCCCAGCATGGGAGGCCTGCCCAGCACATTGCTCTGGGTGCAAAGAGGATTCCCTGCACCGCGGGCACCGGGACTACATTTTCTGCACACAGGAGACACTTGGCACACACCGTGTGTGCCCATGGAAAGCGGTGTGCCAGAGAGGCACCAACCTGGGATGTATGGCCCTCTCCCATAGACGCCCTCCATGCAGCAGGCTGTCGTGGATTCAGCTGCAGGCCTTTGTGGCTGGAGAGACAGCAGCTCCTCTGGAGGCTCTGGGTCAGTGTGCACTCCCGTTCGAGGAAACGAGGCCTGTGGGGTGAGGTCCTTGCAAAGAATGGCAAGCAGCCTGCTCCTTTCGATGAGACGCACGTGTGGTGAGAGAGGCTTGGCAGCAGAGAGAAAGCAAGAGGGGCATCCAGGGAGGGGATGGGCATGCAGCTCGGAGGCCCCAGATCTCCTGCTTCCCAACCAGGGAAGGCCGGCTAGGCCCACCAGGCCCCATTCCCAAGTGCACACCCAGCTTCTGGATCGGCCCTTTCCCAGCCCTGAAAACACACACAGGCCGTACCCTGAGCCCTGCCGAGGGGGCACCTTTGCTCCCCGGGTGGGCCGAATGGCACGACTGGGTGAGGGCAGAGAAGGCCCCAGAAGGCCTTCAGGGAGCTGCCAGAGCAGAGCAGTGCTCAGGAAAAGGCACTCTTCTTTCTGCAGGCTGGATGCACCCTCGAGTTTCTGCTTGAGGCAGAGAGAGCTGAGCTAGGCGATTCCCTGGCTGAAGGCAAAGCAGAGAGTTTTTCGGTGGAGCGAGGGCTTCATCTGCTTGCCGACAAGCATGGAAGGTGAAGCCTGGCTGCCACTGAGTTCCTGAGCAGGTTTCCAAGCTGGAGGCCCTGTGGCTCTACAAGCTCGAGAGTCCTGCCTAGGACTTGCCTCTGGCAACAGAGTGGGGGCCAAGGGCCTGTGGGCTGCAGGGTGCTCGGAAGCCGCAGGGGAGGCTTTGGGCACCCAGTGCCCTGTGATGGAAAATGCTGCAGGCCTGAGCCTCCAGGAACTCCTGCAGGGCTTTGGAGTGGCAAAGCTGTCCTTAGCAGAAGGCTCCCTGCCCAGGGCTGCAGGCCTTTGGGGCTGGCTCAGCTGCAGCTTCCTTGCAGGCTGCTGGTCCAGGGGCGTGTGTGCCCTGGTCCAGAGTGCTGTAGGAGGAGGTCCTAGCAAGGGGCGAGCAAGCCCCTTGTTCCCTTGGCAGAGACTGGGCTGTGCACACAGAGGCCTGCCAGCAGTGAAGACAGTGCGGGCAGCAAGGGGGTGTGGCAGGCAGCGCCGAGGTGGCAGGAGTCCTGCTTGAGAGTGGGGTCCTGACGGTTTTGTGCTCAGGCCCCAGTGGCCCCGGGCACACACAGCCTCTGGACCTGCAGCTTCCCAGCAGGGCAAGAGACACACAGGCAAGCCCCTGGGGCCTACTCGAATGAACTGTGCTCTGTCGAGGCCCTGCTGGCTGGCAGTGGCCTAGGCCAGCACAGGCCCTAGGGATGGCTTTGGCCTGCCATCCACGTTCCTCACTCGGGCCGTTCTGCCTGTCAGACCCACCACTCCCTCGAAGTGTGCTCCTGAGGCCCTTGGACAGTTGGGGGAAGTGGAGGCTCTCCCAGCATGGGAGGCCTGCCCAGCACATTGCTCTGGGTGCAAAGAGGATTCCCTGCACCGCGGGCACCGGGACTACATTTTCTGCACACAGGAGACACTTGGCACACACCGTGTGTGCCCATGGAAAGCGGTGTGCCAGAGAGGCACCAACCTGGGATGTATGGCCCTCTCCCATAGACGCCCTCCATGCAGCAGGCTGTCGTGGATTCAGCTGCAGGCCTTTGTGGCTGGAGAGACAGCAGCTCCTCTGGAGGCTCTGGGTCAGTGTGCACTCCCGTTCGAGGAAACGAGGCCTGTGGGGTGAGGTCCTTGCAAAGAATGGCAAGCAGCCTGCTCCTTTCGATGAGACGCACGTGTGGTGAGAGAGGCTTGGCAGCAGAGAGAAAGCAAGAGGGGCATCCAGGGAGGGGATGGGCATGCAGCTCGGAGGCCCCAGATCTCCTGCTTCCCAACCAGGGAAGGCCGGCTAGGCCCACCAGGCCCCATTCCCAAGTGCACACCCAGCTTCTGGATCGGCCCTTTCCCAGCCCTGAAAACACACACAGGCCGTACCCTGAGCCCTGCCGAGGGGGCACCTTTGCTCCCCGGGTGGGCCGAATGGCACGACTGGGTGAGGGCAGAGAAGGCCCCAGAAGGCCTTCAGGGAGCTGCCAGAGCAGAGCAGTGCTCAGGAAAAGGCACTCTTCTTTCTGCAGGCTGGATGCACCCTCGAGTTTCTGCTTGAGGCAGAGAGAGCTGAGCTAGGCGATTCCCTGGCTGAAGGCAAAGCAGAGAGTTTTTCGGTGGAGCGAGGGCTTCATCTGCTTGCCGACAAGCATGGAAGGTGAAGCCTGGCTGCCACTGAGTTCCTGAGCAGGTTTCCAAGCTGGAGGCCCTGTGGCTCTACAAGCTCGAGAGTCCTGCCTAGGACTTGCCTCTGGCAACAGAGTGGGGGCCAAGGGCCTGTGGGCTGCAGGGTGCTCGGAAGCCGCAGGGGAGGCTTTGGGCACCCAGTGCCCTGTGATGGAAAATGCTGCAGGCCTGAGCCTCCAGGAACTCCTGCAGGGCTTTGGAGTGGCAAAGCTGTCCTTAGCAGAAGGCTCCCTGCCCAGGGCTGCAGGCCTTTGGGGCTGGCTCAGCTGCAGCTTCCTTGCAGGCTGCTGGTCCAGGGGCGTGTGTGCCCTGGTCCAGAGTGCTGTAGGAGGAGGTCCTAGCAAGGGGCGAGCAAGCCCCTTGTTCCCTTGGCAGAGACTGGGCTGTGCACACAGAGGCCTGCCAGCAGTGAAGACAGTGCGGGCAGCAAGGGGGTGTGGCAGGCAGCGCCGAGGTGGCAGGAGTCCTGCTTGAGAGTGGGGTCCTGACGGTTTTGTGCTCAGGCCCCAGTGGCCCCGGGCTCACACAGCCTCTGGACCTGCAGCTTCCCAGCAGGGCAAGAGGCACACAGGCAAGCCCCTGGGGCCTACTCGAATGAACTGTGCTCTGTCGAGGCCCTGCTGGCTGGCAGTGGCCTAGGCCAGCACAGGCCCTAGGGCTGGCTTTGGCCTGCCATCCACGTTCCTCACTCGGGCCGTTCTGCCTGTCAGACCCACCACTCCCTCGAAGTGTGCTCCTGAGGCCCTTGGACAGTTGGGGGAAGTGGAGGCTCTCCCAGCATGGGAGGCCTGCCCAGCACATTGCTCTGGGTGCAAAGAGGATTCCCTGCACCGCGGGCACCGGGACTACATTTTCTGCACACAGGAGACACTTGGCACACACCGTGTGTGCCCATGGAAAGCGGTGTGCCAGAGAGGCACCAACCTGGGATGTATGGCCCTCTCCCATAGACGCCCTCCATGCAGCAGGCTGTCGTGGATTCAGCTGCAGGCCTTTGTGGCTGGAGAGACAGCAGCTCCTCTGGAGGCTCTGGGTCAGTGTGCACTCCCGTTCGAGGAAACGAGGCCTGTGGGGTGAGGTCCTTGCAAAGAATGGCAAGCAGCCTGCTCCTTTCGATGAGACGCACGTGTGGTGAGAGAGGCTTGGCAGCAGAGAGAAAGCAAGAGGGGCATCCAGGGAGGGGATGGGCATGCAGCTCGGAGGCCCCAGATCTCCTGCTTCCCAACCAGGGAAGGCCGGCTAGGCCCACCAGGCCCCATTCCCAAGTGCACACCCAGCTTCTGGATCGGCCCTTTCCCAGCCCTGAAAACACACA